>NC_135375.1:80014673-80244673 GCF_049243985.1 Paroedura picta | reverse complement strand
CACCTACAAAATGGAATGGAACTGATAGTCCTTGGGGAGATGAGGGAGTGCTCTTCCATCAAACCCCCTTCCCACTGTACTATTCTTGACATTCTACTTACCTTCAGCAGCGATTAAAGTTCTTCTAATTATGTGAATGGTTCAGACCAAAGTTCACATTGCCCTGTCACTAAAGGTACATGTAGGTGAATGTGCAGACTTCTCCACTTGTTTACTTTTTCTATAAGGTTTCATAAAGGCCTAATACTTTTAAAAATGGTTTTATTTTACTTAATGTGTACAGCAATTTACAGCATTGTTCATGAGATGGTTTTGCATAAAAATTCTAAACCAGTGAACAATCTTAAAAACAAAAATACTTGGTAGAGCATCTGTTCGACATGCAGATCTCAGGCTCAGTTCCTAGCATCTCCAGCAAAACAAACACACACAAACACACATGCTGGCAGGGGCTCATGGGAATTGTAGTCCATGGACATCTGAAGGGCCACAGTTTGACTACCCCTGCTCTGGAGAGTCACTGCCACTGAGTAGGCAATATTAACCTAGATGAATCAATGATCTGATTCAGCATGAGGCAGTTTCATGTGTTCAGTGGTTACACTACTTGTGTTTGTGTGTTTCATAGCTATACTAAAATTAGTAAACCATTTCTCTAGCTTCTGGAAAGAGAACAGGCTAACAGACTCCACCCTGATTCTCAAGGCAGAAAGAAAAGTAACTAGTCATATTTACTTGAGCAGCAACCCCCATAAGTGGAGCACCATCACCAAGAGCATCCTGAGTCATATTGCTGCCTATTGTATCTCAGAGTCACTAATGAATACAGTGCTTAAGGACAGACTCAAGAACTGTAATATATTTACTACATATAACTTCTCCATGGCATATCTGTGGGCTCCGGCTGCTACTTAAAGTATACAAACATCTCCATGTAGACTACTGCCTCTGTTTTGTGGTTTGCACAGTTACTAGGAAAGGAGAGAAGCAGGTGCTTAATTTTCTCTCAACCTGCCATCTAGTCCTCATGTTCTGCAGCAGCACAGGGTCTGCCAGAATTAAAGCAGGAAATATGTTTAAAGGTCTTGCCTTGGTAATTTTCAGACTTTTCAGTTCATCCACCTTGGTAAAATGTGTGTCCTTCTTAGCATATGCTTCCCACTTAGCACACAAACACAACTTTTGCTTATATGGCAAAATTAGTCACAGATTTTGGCCAATGGATTTTGCCCAGTTATCCTTTACTAGTTCTACAAGATTTTATTTAGGTTATATTGGGTAAGGCTTTGTTTAATATGAATGTGGAATGCAAATATTCATTTTGATTAAATCTGCATTTTCTGCCTACAATTCTCTTACTGAGAGTATCTTAAGCACTTTCTATTCTGCCTTTAGACTTTGCTCAAAGAGTCCTTACATACTTTTTTGTTGCAACAATTATGTAAGACACATACTGAATTTTCCTGAGATTGCTCTGAATGTCTAAAAACTTTCTGGTACTTCACCTACACTTATTTATTTTATTTATTTTCTAAGATTTTTATACTGCCCTCCCATATGGCTCAGAGCTATATTCAAGTGTAGATTTTTCATTCAGGAATATATTTAGAGGAACATTTATACACATTTTTTCATGCTCTAGTATATTTAGTTGAATCCATATGCTGATTACTGCTTATATTCAAATCCCTGTTTTCTGCCTGAGAAATTGATAGAGAGATTTTCACCAATTTCTGAATCCCAGAACTCCTCCTACTTTTTTATTCCATCTGCAAGACCCATGGTGTGGTGTTTAGCTATTTGGTAACACGGAAGTGAGCCAGTTTGGTGTAGTGGTTAGGAGTGCGGACTTCTAATCTGGCATGCCAGGTTCGATTCTGCACTCCCCCACATGCAACCAGCTGGGTGACCTTGGGCTTGCCACAGCACTGATAAAGCTGTTCTGACCGAGCAGTAATATCAGGGCTCTCTCAGCCTCACCCACCCCACAGGGTGTCTGTTGTGGGGAGAGGAATGGGAAGGCGACTGTAAGCCACTTTGAGCCTCCTTCAGGTAGGGAAAAGCGGCATATAAGAACCAACTCTTCTTCTTCTTCTTTCCCAGAATACATCTTTATTTGACAATTTAAACTTTCTCTCACCTCTTTTCTCTGCTTTGAGTAAGTGTCTTGAGGTAGTGAAGAGGCAGAATTGAGTGCCTGATGAAGCTGGCTTTCCAGCTGATTGATCCGTTGTTCTTTTTCAAACAGCTGATTCTTGAGAGAAACCTGATTTTGCTGGAGCTGAATCTCACTTGCTTTGACCTTGTCATAACATATAGTCAATTCATTGTGGAGCTATTTTAAACAAAACATAGGTTTAAGAAAAAGTATCATTGTGAACAAGTGTGCAAAGTCATGAATGAATACGCAATTATTGCAGGGTGCAGCTTGATCATAGAAATCATGGTGCCAACAGGATTAAAGTCAAGTTCATCCTTGCAATTATTGCTCCAACTCAGAGCCACTATTACACAGCCCCTTTTTCTGGTGCATTTCATTTACTGGGTATCAGTTCTTGTTTCTTTGTTGTATCTAGCTCAGTTCCTGCCTGGGATGAAGCTCATGAACTGTTCACTGTCACACAGGTGGAGACTTTTGGAAAGTATAGATTGTCTTAACACTATGGAACTAAAGCAGTAATATGAAAACCTGGCCTGTTGTCACTATTTAAAAGCACAAAAACTCTTAGATGGAAGATGGCCACAATACCAAATTACCACTCAGAAACACATAGCGCAGGGAAGTAATATAAGGGGAACGGCAATCTTCAGCTACTTTAAATCTATGCAACTTTTCCTATAAAAACACACACACACTCTCCATCTATTTCATATATGACAGAGCCACAAACAACAAATGTAGCTGCTCATCACCTTTGGTTGATTCTTAAAAAGAAGCAAAACATTTAGGGGTAGGATGTAAGAAACTTAAACTTGCCAAGGATTCAGAACACCCATAGACATAACTTCTATATTATTGTTGTAATTCTTATAATGTTTCAAGAGAAATAGCCAAGCCTCTCTTAGCTTCTTGATATTACTTTTACTGTATTTAGCTACTGTAACAATTCAGATGTTTTTTATTATTAACTAGATCTAGATCTCTTTCTCTACCACACTCAGGTATCTTTGTCCATTTCTTCCAATAATAAGTTACAGAAGCTGTTCCTTAATTACTCAAAAGTTGAGATGGTCAGGAACCTATATACAAGATGTCTTCCAATCCTGGACAAAAAACTTTCAGCCACCTAGCAATATGAATACATACTGAGGACACAAGTTTTCATCCTTTAAACAGCCAGAAACAGATAACAGGCTTTATATTCCCATAACAAATCAAATGTGCAATATTTCAGGCAAGAGTCTCCCTTGTATTTGAGTGCTGGCTGCAAGAACTAGATAAGCACTTGTCAGCTACTCCTTAGGCAAATTCACAGTGGAACAGCGTTCTGCTTTTCCAAATGGCATCAAGCCTATCAGCATGTACGTCCTATGATATAGTGTCCCTTACAGGAAGATCAATGACCTTAGTTAGTGGTCAGATAGTCCATATACCCAGTACCTCAGGTCATTAGACTCAAAGAGATATTCTCAATTCAACCTACCATCATATCGTTTAGGAAGTAACACTGTTTGCTAGACATAAGTTCTCTTAGGAAATAGGCGATATAATATCACAGAGAGAGAGAGAAGTATATCTTTACATAAGCAATTCTGCTCTGACAACGTAGGTTGGAAGCAGATGACTGGCAGGTTCATGGACAAAAACTACTCCAGGATGCCAGTGGAGAATTGACTGTTTCAATTATTCCCAGATAATCCCACATAAATGACTCCCTAAACAACAGCAACAATAACCAAAATTAGCATTAACAGCAACAATAACCCAAATTAGCCTGCCTATCATAGCATTCTCATTGATGTGCTAGTCTTATATTGCCATTTTGTTTAATGGTGGGGTGGAGCATTCGATCCAAAAGTAGTCAAGTATTCAAATAGTCAATATTACCGCAGCCATCTATGTGAAAAAGCATTGGCCACGTTCAATTACTGTGGGTTAGCCTACTCAGATCATAGCTGCGGTGAAAATGGGTTTTAATTCTTATTTCCCCCAACACATTTTCCTTGATCAAAGTCACACCCACCCACCCCACCAACAAAAGCTTTGGCTACAGTAGGGAAATCCAAAGCTTCATCACATTCATTCTGGTCAATGGTGCAGGAGGGGGTTAACCTTTCCAAAGACTCTGATCCAAGTCAAGGGTCCCCGTGGCTGTACTAAAGTTTCTTTTTAAAAAGTGAAATTCAATCTGGCCATTCAGATGTTACATTTTGTGAGAGCTGTAATGTCCACAAAGTTTTATACAATGAGCACTACAGTGGAAAAAGGGTCAGAACCACAGATATTTCAGGATCAAAATCCTAACAGTGATCTCAAACTGAGACCAAAGATATATAAACAGGATCTTCACATTAATTTCTATTTTACTATACAGCAACACTTCCCTTTCTTACAGACAAATATGTTAGGTTAGAAATCTTATGGAAACTATTTGACATCTATTTCATATTGCATTTATAGTTGTTCCTCTCAAGAAAAGGAATTGTTTCCTAAAAACGTATACCGACTATTTTACTGGTCCCAGATACACAAAGTACTCCAGTAGCATGCTGGTTTTAATGAGACTCAATAGATTTGTCCACACCTAAGACTCAAGGTGGTGAGTCTCAAATCAATACTAAGGATAATAAGACAAGAAGAGTTTCTAAGTCTCAAGACTACCTTATCAGAGCACTCTGAAATTTACAGTTTAGAGCTTTTGTTTCAAAATACAATACTTCCCTTCTGCAAGGTCTTGGCTGTCTAGCTATTTATTAATCAGTTTGATTGAAAATCTCATAAAGCAAACATATCTCGATGGATTCGAAATAACATTTGTTGCTCTCAAATAGAAAAGTAGGTTAGAATCCTATAGTAAGTTCTCTCAAATAACAGAAATTGGGACCATTAATATTGATGAACAAGCTCCCTTTACTTAAAGCCAAGTTAAGGCAACAACAAATGCTGACTATTAAGGCTTACTCAAATGAGCTAGGTAAACCTGAAATGATCAATTTCCCTAATATAAACCCATGTCCATATTATTAGACTGACCATCTTGCATGCTTGTCTTAACCCAAGATGGGGAACATAAACTCATCAATTGCAATTAAGAAAACTGATTTTATTCAAGCCACAAAACAATCCCATTGTAAGGGCAAGAAACTTACCAGCTCGTAAATCAATGAATAGTCAAACCATAGTCCCGAATGTTTGTTATACATGTTGTATTTTTTTCAATGGAACATACTTGTACAAAAATGATTGTAACCATAGTGGCCAAGAGTGTTGGACTAGTATCTGAAAGACCCAGGATTTAATTCCCATTTGTGCCATGGAAGTTGGGTGACTCTGGATTTGTCACACTCTCTCAGCCTAACCTAACTCACAGGGTTGTTGTGATGATAAAATGGAGTCAATGAGAATGATGTAAGCCTCTTTGAGTCCCTGTTGGGGATAAAGGTGGGGTATGAATGAATAAATGAATTGATGGATGTGGCTAATTAGTGAGCTATTTCTCCTCCTGTAGCTGCCCATGCTTTTACATCTTAGTAGCTTTGTATACCTTCCAAAGTTTTGTGTCTTGTGAATTCAAACTATTTCCAAAGACATATTAAATATCTGCTTATGCAGCCACCACCTCTCCATTTGAAAAATTGTTAGCTCATCCTTCTTGAAAAGGCAACACAAATCCAATGAGCAGGTATTTCACAAGCAAAGAAAATCTGAACAATTATGTACCACAGCAAGAATATCATGGACAGAATGAATGCTGTGATAATAAAGCAAACGAAAACCCCTGCAAATCCATACTAACCAAACTACTATCCACCAAATCCTGTACTTGCTGAAATAACCCAAATGCTTCTACTAGATATTCAAGATTAGCAGAAAGACAGAAAGAACCTGAATGTGTACAGCTGTAACAATATTTTGCTGCACATCTGAAAGAAATACATTAAGGGCTATTCAGGCCTCTGCTAAGCTTTAAAAGGCTACAAAAAGCACCTCAAATACTATTGTGGAGGGGCCAAACACAGGTACATAACACATCACTGACTACTTGGCTGTTGACCTATATATGCCAGTATTTGGTGTTGCAGGGCAGTGAGCAAGTTGCACCCCTACCTAGTTCACAAAATTAAATTCTTACATAGTGTCATACCAACAGAGAGGAAAATATACTTGGGGGTGCATACTTTTTGATATGATATTGTTTCAGCTGTGTGAGCATCTTCCTGAGTTTTCAGTACTTTCTGCGTATCCATATTGAGAGCCTGAAGCTGCTGGATCAGCTCTGCCTGCTGTGCTGCATGTTCAGTGTTTTGTTTGTAGAGATTCTGCAGCTCCTGCAACTCCTTCCTGTGCAAAGCAAGCAAGAAACTTGAAAATGGAGTAAAAGAAATCATCTCAGTTAAATGGTGGTGCTAGCTGTTTTAAGATAAAAATCTTCCATTCTTAACCATGTTTTCGTCTCAATTTTCCAATATGCACAGGTATATTATTTGTTTCATTAGCAGAATAACCAAAATTTAACTCAAATTCAAAAGAACTTTAATGGCATATAAAGACAACATCTATATTGAAATAATTAATAATTAATTAATAATGATTACATAGTCTAAGGTAAAACAAATAAATGAAGTAAAATAAGTAATAACCAATTAGATATTCCTCCATAGAATGCTCAATAGTCAGTAATTTAACTCACAGTACTAATTATTTCCTTGATTACCTACTTGTTACTTCGAAAAGGCAAAAACATAACATGTGATAAATACACTGAAATCGTCGGGAAAATCTAATTATTTTTAATAATATCTAATGTGAAAACACACATAAAAGAAAACTGTGATATCAAATCATATTAATAGTTAATATGAACTGCCCTAAAATGTGTTGAGAAACGTTCATTTCTTATGAAGTCATATAACAGTACATTTCAAGGAATATTTGAGAGACTAGCTCTTCTTACAAGATTAAAACAAATCTGATTTTTGAATTTGATATTCAATTATACAGGAAAAACTATATTTAAGGAGATTCAAAATTCCTTAGGAGATCAAAAATCTAATTAATTAAAACATTTCTAAAAGATATAAGAAATCTAATTATATAGAAGTGCTAAGCCTAGAGCAATCAACATTTTACATTTTACAGACATTCCAAAGAATTAGAACACTAAGGGATAGCTGATCTTCTAGTGCTGCAAAAAATGCAATAATTGCAAGGTAAACTGAGAGTAGGTATGAAAATATTGTACATTTTACATAGGGATCTATGTATCTTTTTTTAATCAACTCTATAGTGCTGCTTAGAGATATGTTAACACATGTGTGCACTGGTTTGTTTGTTTATTTGTTTGTTTATTTATTTATTCAATTTATTTCCCACCACTCCCTAACAACAGTCTTAAAAAACCCATTAAAACCCCCATTAAAAGACTCAAGACTGCCAACATGGGAGTTTAAGGAGAGCAGTGTGTTATTCTGCAGCTGAAGAGCTAGATGCATGTCCAGTAGCACCATAGAGATCAGCAAGATTTTTGGAATACAAACTTTCAGGAATGCAAAGCTCTCTTCATCTGATACCACTGGAGTTAAGCAACAGTCCTCGAAACTTCTTTTTAAACTCAAAGGCGTCAAACTCATAATGGGAACTCCATAGACAATGTAAAGAGAAGGAATAATTCCAGAACATATGGTGGTGTGCCTTCCATTCCACAACGCTTCTGCATCCCAACTAAATTTGGGTATGAACAGGAACTAGACAGATTACACAAATTTTACTTTTCCTGATGATGTAGGGCAGCAGTCCGCAAACTTTTTCGTGCTGTGGACCGCTGCCAAAGGGTGGTAGGAGAGGCGACCCAGGCCCCTGAGCATGTGCGGCAGCCTCTGCGCAAACACGCATGCACGTTTGCGCCCGGCAGGACCGCAAATGCACACACACGGCAGTTTCGTGCATGTGCACATGTGCGGGCCTGCTGTGCATGCGCGTTTGCTCTCCCGGCGGGGCTGTAGCATGTGCCAATCTGCCGCACGTGCGAAACTGCCACACGTGCACGTTTGCGGCCCCGCTGGGCACAAACAAGCATGCACTGCAGGTCCACGTATGCGCGTTTGTGCCACCAGCATGCTGGCAGCCGTGCCTTCCTCTCCCCCTCCCCCCCGCAGCAAGAAGCTTGCCAGGCTGAGAGCTAATCGGCTGCTAAAGCGGCCGATTTGCTCGCAGCCTGTCGAACTTCTCACTGCGGGGGGGGGGGGGGGACAGGGAGAGGGAGCCTCGGCCTGGTGCCAAGACCTTTACGGCTCAGCACCAGACCACAGCCCAGGGGTTCAGGACCACTGATGTAGGCTATCTAGGTCTTGCCCTCTCAACATTGTAAGCAGGCTTCAAAACACACTGTATTACTTAAATTGTGGGGGAGGGGGGGGCTTAACATTTGCAGCCCATAATATGGAAGGAAGTGTGTATATTTGACACAGGTTTAAACAAGCAGTCCTCTTATTTTCTGTATCACTTGTAATGTTGGGATTTCCTTTGAAGTGGTCATCCATCTTCATAATTGAAATGCCTCTATTCATTCACATAACACTCTTCTTGAGGCCAAAATCTGTTCTCAGAGACTACAAGAAATTTAAATGTAAGTTTTTCCCAATATTAATATAATTGAAATGCCTATAAGTTAACAATGAACACATCCGTTGCCATTTCTCCCCATTTCTGGAAAGGAGAGCATTGGACTAGGGGAGGAGCAAGGATTTTGTGGGTTTAAAAAATATATATCTCAGAAGCTGTAGGTCATGCAGCTGCTCTGTTCATTCCCACAGCTGCTGAAGTCAAAGCCTTCTCCTGCCGAGTGAACTTTCATAGAAAGCACAGTCATTACATTGTAAGAAGAGGGAGAGCAGCCAAGCAGCAGGAGACTGGAGTTGATCACAGGATGCCTTTCAAAACCTAGCTGCTTTGTAAAGGCTATAAAGGAAGTATCTCAAAGCTCACAATTTCAAACTTCAGATATACATCTGTCTACAAATCTTGAGGTTCATGCCCTACAAGTAAACGTCTAAACGACAAATGAGAACAAAAGGCGTGAACAGAGATGACAAGAGTTGCTAGTGTCAGCTGCTTCACCTGTAAATTTGTCCATTATAAAGCTCATTTTTACAAGTGTTGGAATGTAGACTGAAAGAATAAAGCAGCATTTCCCCAACATAAGTGCAAAACAGGAAGCAATACATTCATAACAGCTGGTCATATAAAGCAGTAATTCAACAAAATCCCAAGCAGCATGATTTATATCCCTATCTTACTCTTTTCCTGTTATTTTTCTGGACAGGTCAAAGACATATTATTACTGTGTCATGTAACTAACTTCAACGGGAAGGAGGTTTATTACAATAATGACAAGTAGGGACTCTCATTTTCCCTTCCCCTGCTATTTCCTCATTTCCTTCCCTGAAAGCCCTCATAGATTATCCCCATTTCCTGCTTGCTTCTCTCCTTCAAACCCATCAACCAACCTCCCTTGATCTGCCCCCCTTCCTTTCCTTCTGTGAGCCTGTCATAGGTAAAAATCATTTTGTGGTTCTGGCTACCAAGAGAGCCCCCATTGCTTAGCAGGAACCAGCAAGAACCTACCCAAGCGTGAAACCACACTGTTTTGTCTTTCTCTCTTCCTGGCAGCCCCATGTCGCCACTTTTCCTTGCTTCCTTCTCTTCTTCCCACTCACCAACCAACCTACCTTTTATCTGCCTCCATCTTGAGTTGTATATACCCAACCTTTCTCAATAATTGGAACCCAAAGCAGCTTACATTATTCTCCTCTACTACATTTTATTCTCACAATAATACTGTGAAGTAGGTTAAGCTGAGGAAGCATGACTGGCCCAATGAACTTTCAGGACAGAGTAATGAAGCTTTGCCCCCCAGATCCTAACCTAAAAAAATTATGCAATAACCAGATTGTTGTGGAAACATATAATAAGCATCAACTTGATTGTTCCTGGTGGCCCTCGCTGGTGGTCACCCTGCCAGGGCCACCTCTGTCCCCACAGCTACCTCCTTTGGGCGGAAGCCATGGCAACTGGAGGACTAGGGGACAAAGTGGAAGCTGGCCAAGATCAGCGCTGAGCCCTACTCGGGCTGCCACTGATGCCTGTCTTCTATGGCCCCAGGACAAAGGGGTGCAGTGGTAGCCAAACAGAACCAGCACTGAACCATGCTCATTGTTGCCGTTGTTATCCATCTCCTGTGGTCCTCTGCCGCTGTTGCCTCAGCTAGCCACCCGCCCCATGGCTGTATCATTCAGGGCTGTCAGCCTTGGGCAGAGCCTAGCATAGGTGGTGGTGATGGAGCGAGCTCAGCACCAGGCTTGGCCAGTCGCCTTTTCTACCAGACATCGCCCTTTGAATCTACTGGCGCACTCCGTTTCCCCATTGCCTGACTCTCTGTCACGGGCAGGGGTGGGACAAAGGGCCGTCAAATCTGTTATCATTTTCATTACAGGGAGCACAGCAGTATCTGTGTTTCCACATCAATAAACTTACCTCTATGATACATTATCTTTTATGGAATGGCTGCTGTTGGCTCTACAAAGAATTGACTTTTAGGAACAAGTACTTATACATAGTCATGAATTGTTTTTCTTCTCTTTAGTACTGTGTATATCACAATTAAAAGGGTTTGCACCTTCAAAGTGGTAGGCATGTTGTGAGAATCAAATGGGGCAAATACTAAAGATTAATTAATTATTCATTATACCTTAACCACTAGTTATCATGCTATACTCATAATCAAAATAATTTATACTAGTATTCCTAAATTCTATGTTTTTATGTTCCTGGTACAGCATATATACTGCCATACCAGCAGGATCTAAATTAAAGAATAATGTGAGCAGATAAAGTGTTCTATCAGCACATCCATCCTCCATGGAGGAGAGAAGATAGTGGAGTGAGACTTAATATTAATCAGTATTACCAGGGTAGTATCAGGTAAGTCCATAGGGAAATATCAATACAACTAGTAGGAAAGTCCATTTATAAAAATGGGCTGTTCCAGGGCCTGGCAGAAGGCTGCAGCCGGTGGCAGACGGGCAAACACCCCCCCCCCGCACTCCCCGGGGAATGTGACCACCTCGGTGGCGGCAAAAGAGCTCCTGGGGCTCCTTCGCTGCCAGCCCCCTGCCCGGGCAAGGTCCCTGGCTTGGCGATAGGAAAGGAGCAGGGCCACCGCATATTTGACACGGCAGCCCTGCTCCTTCCCCACCAGCGAAGCCTGTTCCCGTGCACGACTTACCAGTCCCGGAGCGCCAAGGCGAGGACGGCCGACTTGCCGGAGCACACAGCCGAAAACGGGCCGGAGTGACACTCGGAGGGGCCAATCAGGAGCTGCTTTGCGAGTTTTTATCACGGACTCGGCCTGCCCCTTTCTCCTCCCAGTTTGCTACTACTGCTTTATTTATACCACTCCACAGGAGCGGTTTAAAGATGTGGTGGGATAGCAACATAATATAGATTGCACACAGGAATAATTAAATCCCTCCCATACAAGACAAAAATAAAGTTAACGGTTAAGTAATGTTAATTAATGTTGCCAAATCCACAGCAAATTCACAACTATAAGGGAACCAATAAGAGCAAATAGCAGGAAAACCATCAGATAATGAAGCTCTAGTCCCCCATTGCTAGATCTCAACAAGGTTGACCTGACCCCTCCCCCCCAATATTGCCAATGATGGGCGTGGAGAAAATCCATCCCAACTACCTTGTACTGCCATACACATATACTAGGAATCATCCACTGAACCTCATGCTTATAGACTCCACAGTATTTGAGAAAGGGGACTGGAAAAAATCCAACATCCACCCTCTTTCGAACAGAATATATTTAAATGGTAGGCTGCAGTCCTAACAGCCATTTTGTAGTGGTACATACTACCACGCTTTCTCAAGATTCCTGAAGTGCTCATAGATTCAACGTCATTAGAAACCCTAACTATAAGATTTCCCTTCTAACGTTTTATGAGTTTTCAAAACTGATTCTAAGAGCAGTGATGGGGGCTTCCAGAAAAGCCTGAGCTGCAAAACGTTTTGAAAAAGTTCCTAAACACAATCCTAAATAAATGATATGATTTAGTATGATTATTTTGACATAACATTTTAGAAACTGTATTAATTTCAATTTCACTGTCACTCTTTGTAGCATCACTACCATTATATGTTAGTTCCCTATCAAACTGCTCGTTACAATACCCCTTCCACCATATGAAATATTGATTTTATTCCCTCCTATTCTCCTATTACAAATCGATAAAGTATATAAGTTCTCTTTCACACACTTCCTAGGTATAATCACCACAAAAAGATGAATTTCAATGCTAGGCAAAGCTTGCCTATTATTGTACTGGCAATGCCAATCTTTCATTGTTCCTGCTTTTACGAAACATTCACTGTATAGAAATGGAAAAATTTTCTACAAGAATATCAAGTAGTGAAAAATTTTCCATTTTAGAGAATTACCGCTTCACCATTGTTACTGTAGATCTGAGCCATCTGCAATTATCTGCAATGAGCCTCTCAAAAAAATAAGGTTTACCATAAATGGATATTGCTATAACTTATTTGTGGGACTCAGTCCCCTCACCTGATATGCAATGATTTATTCTTTCACTATGAACCAAGGCAAATTCCATAGCATTTCTTCTTTGGAGCATACTGTTGACATTCTATTCTATTGTTTGGAAGTTTGAAAATATACCCAAGGTGACCTCTGGACTTCACTGGTTCTAATCAGTGAGCTATAACATTAGCTGTCCAATTATAAAAATTGTGGGCACTTTCTTCAATATACTCAGGCCATATGTGTCAGAAACCATGTGGCTGAAGTTAATGGTACTTTCATCATAACATCTATATTGTTGGTAAATATAGATCAGTACCTTTCACATGAACATGGCAGTGTCCTCAACGGTAATATTGTGACTGAATGGTGTACAGGAATTGCTAGAGAAATCATAGCTAGGTTGACTTTTTCCAACTGCTCTTAACTGTGCTTTTGATGTTACCACTAGAAGAGCATAGAGTAACAACTAGTTACCCCAGTGTAAGTTCCATTATAATGGCAGTCATTCGAGCAGGACCATAGGACTGCCCTATATCAAAAGCTTACATGGTTCAAGTGGCTCAGGCTAGCTTTTCCCTTCACATTTCATACATGCAATATTAATCCTCATGATCCAACTTAAAATGTGAAAAACCTCAGATAAAAGCTGAAATCACAACATTATAAACCTTCAGCAGCAGGCTCCTGCTGACCTGTCAAGACTTGACTCTAATTAAAAAGTGAAAGTTAGGCTTCAAACTTTTGTCAGTTTCAGGCATTTAGCCTCTTAAATTAATTGCTTATGTTACTAATCATATTGATGTTTTGTGACTTTCAGTGGAGACTAAGAACTCTCTGACCCAATGCTAATTAAAGATGTGCATTTTTTAAATAATGTCTGTAATAGAAGCCAAAAGGTACCAAGATAGTCTGCATAAACAGCAGACATTCTAAACTTTCTCTATAGTGTGCAAAACAGACTAGCATTACAATGAATTTTTCTACAAATCCCAAACAACGGACATTTACCATATTCATTTGAATGAGCATGCTCACAAATGTTTTATAAAAATGTGGCAAACATACCTGGCTTTGGCTACATCTAAATCCTTTTGTGTTAATTCATTCTGTTTAATTCCCAGTTGTACTGCCAAATCATTGCATCTACTGTGAAAGATTTCCATCTGCACTCTTGCGTCTGTTAAATCAGCTTCAAAATTCTACAAAACACATAGGTTATATTTATAACACAGTAACTGATAAATAAAATGATACAATAAACTGCATTATATAAAATGACTGTGGCACAACTATATATAATTAACCGGACAAAGAAAAGGATCTATATCATAAAGCAAATAAAACATTTAAAGATAATGTTACATTAACTCCACACACCACACTATGGAACAACTATTATTGTAATATACCTAAACTTATATACACTAATAATAGAATAGATAACACCATGTGCAGGGATGGATCCATAGAGTTCAAGACTGATTGGAATTGATATTTCTGCAATGCAGACTTGGAAAACTAGTATCATCGTGACTAACTGTGCAGGTACAGCACCAGTGTATTTTGGATGGGGTGGCTAATTTCTTGCATGTTCATTCATCAATGAACATTGCTTTTCATTGGGTCCATTGCATTAGACCCATTTTGATTGTCCCATCCTTCATCATAGTCAGCCCTTCTATGTTAATCTTTCTAGTTCTTTTTTTGCTCCTTCTATTGAAATTGGCAGCAATATTTCCTGTCCTTCAGTTATCCAGTTTCCTTTGCAATAATGGTCTTTGTCCCTCTTTTCACTAAGATTCCACCCATTTGACCCAAAGTTATCTTGGATCCAGACCTGCACAAGTGTATTAACAAGTGCCTTGAGAATTGCTAGGCATCCTTTATGCATTTGCTTTACATATAATGCTATTACTAAATTTATAACCCACCTTTCTCCCCAGTGGAGACCCAAAGTAGCTTACATTGTTTTCCTCTCCTCTGTTTTACCTTCATAACAACCCTGTGAGGTAGTCTAGGCTGAGAGATTGGGACTAGTCCAAAGTCACCCAGCGGGGTTCTATGTGAGATAGGAGAATCAAACCTGAGTTTCCCAGTTTCTAGTCCAACACTTTAACCATGACACCACAATGGCTTTCTCTATCATATGTTTCCTCAGTCAGAAAACAAATTCAAAAAGAAACTCAACTTCACAAAGCTGAAAGAAGAGGAGCTGATTTTTATATCCAGCTTTTCATTACCCAGAAGAGTCTTAAAGCAGCTTACAATCACCTTCCCTTCCTTTCCCCACAACAGAGAGCCAGTGAGGTAGCTTAGGCTGAGAGTTGTGACTACGCAAGATCACTCAGCTGGCTGCATGTGGAAGAATGGGAAATCAAAGCCAGTTCTCCAGATTAGCAGCTCTTAACCACTGCACTATATTGGCACCATGATTGCACTACTGGAATCCATAGCAACACTAGTAACACCCTCCAATCATGGAGCTGCAAAACGACAATCCCCCCCGCGCCATCCAGGTTCAGAAGGATACAAGCAATACAAATACCCCAAGAAAAGTAACAAATACAGCACCCTCTTCGTAAAGTGAACTAATAGCACGTCTAGTAGGAACCAGATAATAATTACATTCCTAGGAGATATGCAGTCAGCAGTTGGAATGCCCTCCTCCATGCATAGAACCTACTGACTGGCAATCATACAAGAAAGGAAATGTGGACAGCCCCAGACATATTATGCATAACCCTTCACAGTTCACTTGACAAACGTTCACCGGGACCTTCACAGAAATCTCAGGACCTCAATTTTACAAAAGGTCCTAGAGGGGAACAATGTCCCAAAGAAAGCTCTTTCATAGACAAGTAGGACAAAATAAGAATCTCTCTACCCTTTATAAATGAAATATAGAGGTTGGGGTGCTCCTGTATCTTGAGTGTTCTCAATTGCAGGCCTAACATGCTTTTCTCTACTGTATCCTGAATTGGAAGGGCCCAGTCTAGACACAGGAAAAATACAAGAAATTCTCTGAGAATTTTATCTAAGTTGGATAGGAAACAGTGACAGGAAGAAAATGCATGTCTCATGAAGAAACAGAAACCAAATAGATAACTAATCTAACAATGAATAATAATTTAATAGCAAATTTAACAAAACAAAATCAAGTTCTTTAAAAAAACACTAAGCATTTTATAATATACATTCCTAGCACATGTGCATGCATACATTTTAAAAAATAGTTGTTAAGATCTCAGGTCCACCTCCAGCAGGCGGTCAAAGATTGTGGTTGTGATTTCCAAGCCAACAGATTATCAAGGCAAAATATTCTCTCTTCCTATTATAAAAATGCTACTACTAGATTGCAAATGGGATCAATAGGAATCAATAACCTCCTCAGAGTTCACTTTAATGAGCCACGCATGTATATACAGACAAATGAAAATAACTTTGTTTTCACAGATGACCAAACAAAGAGGTCAGACATTTTTTTTTAAACCACAACTCCTGTACTGTAAGTAGTTAAGGCAGTATATTTATTCCGCAGGAAAACCCTTCAGTCTGCTCAAGTCCAAGAAGCTTTCTAGCCAAGACCTCAAGATTATCAAACATTATCTGAATCTAGAAATGAGATTCTGTAGTCAATTTATAAGCAACCACAGTTAGCATGCCATAAAACACAAAGTAAGGAATGAGAAATGATTTGAATGGGACAAAAAACACAAAATAAGGAATAAGAACCAAGAAAAATCACAGGAATCCAATAGACAAAGGCCTAACTGCTTTATCACAGAGTTGGTCTTCCCATGTAAGACAACATAATTCCAAATTACCATGGATCTATGACCAAATTGAGGGAAGAAAGAAACCTGTTGCCAAAGATGTTGCAAAATTATCCAACAGCATAAAATAGAAAATAAATTTAACAAAAAAACCCTATAATCAAGTATTAAAATAAAGAAATATGTCAGGAGGAATTAAAATAAAAGGCCAACACGGCATAATAAAAATTCAAGAATTATTCCATTAAAATGCACACAGAGCAGGACTTATCTGTATCCATGGCAAGTTCTCACACATACAGGAAAAACTGTTAGCAAGCTTGGTGTAGTGGTTAGGAATGCCAATTTCTAATCTGGCAAATTGGTTTGATTCCCTGATCCTCTACATGCAGCAAATGGGTGACCTTGGGTTTATCACAGCCCTGATAAAGCTGATCTCACTGAGTAGTAATACCTCATAGCAGTGGTCCCCAACCCCCGGTCCGGGGTTGCAGCTGCTACTGACAGGGCCCCCCAGCAGGCGGCAGGAAGTCAGGGGTGCTGGCAGAAAGCAAGTGGAACAGGAGCTCAGGCGGCAGCATCCCTCGGCAAAAGACTACTCCCCAGGCCTCAGTAAAATTGTCAACCGTTGACTGGTCCCCAGTGATAAAAAGGTTGGGGACCACTGCCTCACAGGGTAGCCTTTTTCAGATTTTTTACAATGGACGAGTCCCTGAAATACTTTTTCAGTCTTCGAGGTACCCTGGATATGATATCAGCTGCCACACCTCCCTGCCATACACCCAGAAGTGACATGTCACCAGAAGTCACATCACCACCCACATTAGCAGATAAGCTGAAGGAAGAGTGAGGGAGAGAGTTAGGAAGTGGTTTAAAGCGGGACTAGGTGTGCAGGCTCCACCCCCTCCCAGGAGCAGAAACCACAAGAAAACTCAAGCTCAGGAAGAGGAGCAATGGAAGCACCTGGTTCCCTAGTTTGTAGCCAAGTCCATTAAGGCAGGAGATGAAAGGCCGCGGACTCCTGGTTGGGAATCCCTGTCACGGGGAGTCATGGGAAGAGGAAAGGCGCTTTGAGACTCCTTCTAGTACAGAAAAGTGGCACAAAAGAACCAACTCTTCTTCTAAATTCAGCATGAGAACAAGAATGCCCCATACTTAAAAACAACTGAAGGAAAAGTGTTCAATATGAATCTTGGAAAGACACTTCACTGCCCTGGCTCCCATGCAAGAACACAAGTCCGGGGTGAATGAGGTACACCAGGGCAAATGCTCTCCTGTGCAAAAGCAGAGGCGGGGCAACCTGCCCCAATTCAAACTCCAGCCTGCAGCCCGGTGCAAAGCCTCCAGTGCGGAAATGGTCAGAGAGATGTTAGCTGAGAAAACTGATCCTCTGGAGCAGTATCACTTCCTGAATTTGTTTGAATCATTGTAAAGATTATTTGTTAGTGAATCATGGAAATAACTTGACGATAATTCTGGATCTAACTATTCTGAAAGAAAATCTGACTGGAGCTATTGCTAGCAATGTTGACTATTATACACACTTAATTTGCTAATTATTTCCCATTCTAGATCCTACTAACCTAGCCATGCTTTTCCAGACAATAGATTACTGTAACAGGATATATGTAGCCCTTGAAGACAGGAGTTTTAACTGAAGTTAGTTTGGTTGTATTATACCAATCTTCAAGTAGCTGCACTGGTTATTTATTTAACTACAACATTCAATTTGAGGCATTAGTCTAGACTTCTAAAGCACTTCACAACCTGCAACCTACATATGTGAATGATCACCTCTTTCTGTAACAACTTGGGTATGAATTGTGATTCCCATCATCTTCTGCCCCGATGGTCTATAATGGTCTTCCATTTTTCTGCTCATAAGGGCAAATGATAAGGAGTTGCTTCTGATGGACTTTCATGAAGCCTATCATATTTGAGATAGAACCTTCTCATAGGTAGGACTTGAATTGTTTGGAAATTAATAGAACTTGTGATTATTTTCTGTACTTTCTGATATTTTAAATTGTGTCTCCTGGCCATGATTGTAAATTGACAAAGGCCAAAATAAAGGTGGGGGCATAAACAATTTAAATAAAGCAGTGGCATATTACCATATTAAACTAGTGAATTATTACATTAAGCCAGTATTATATAATCTGCACTGGCTCCCAACTTGTTTCAATACAAGGAACTTCAAAGCTTATCCAGAATTTCAAGCTGGGTTATTACCAGTATATTGGTGACACCCAGATATTCCTGCTGATGGATGGCCATTCATTTGTACACGCGTGCCCCCCCATTCTTTGACCAGATGTTTTTTAAAGCCTTTCTTACTTTCTTAAAGCCTTCCAGGTGGGTTTGAAGACCTGCCTCTTCTGAAAGGGTTCTGAGTTATTGATCAATAAGATTGTGGTGAATTGGCTCAAATGGAGTCAGCTGGAGATGTAGCCAGCTAAGACAGAAGTCCTCTGGCTGGGTCTGCCTGCCACAAGGGAGGTGGTGCAATCCTGGCTCTTTGACGTGTTCAACCACTGTCAAGAAACTGCATGTCATTCTGGATGCCTCCCTGTCTATGGAGGCTCAGCTCACAAAGGATGCTCACTAGGCATTCTATCATCTCCACCAGCCATAACTTGTGGCCTACCTGTTGGCATTCGACATCACCATTATGGTCCTTGCAACAGTCGTTTCTAGACTAGACTACTGTACTTCACTCTACACAGGACTTCTCTTAAAGCTGCTCTAGAAACTCCAACTGGTCTAGAATGCAGTCACTCAGGTCCTTACTGGGACCCAATGGAGAGCACATATTCAACCTGTGCTCCCCCAACTGTACTGGCTCCAGATAGGTTCAAGGTTTTTGTATTAATCTTTAAAATACTAAATACTCTGGGATTCTCATATCTTCAGGACTTTCTCTCCCAGTATGTACTAAGCACTAAGTGTGTACTATAGCACTAAGATCTACATACTATCCCAGTATGTACTATAGCACTAAGATCTAATGATTGGAATTTGCTCAGGGTTCTTAGCCCCAAGGAGGTGAAATTGACCTCAACCTGGGTTTTCAGTCTTGGTCTGGTGGAACATGCTGCGAGATGACATCAGGGCCCTGTGGGACCTTAATAAATTCTGCAGGGCCTGAAATACAGAGCTATTCCACTCAACCTACAGTTGAGATCAGATTTAACAATGAGAAGATTTGAGCCTCTCTGTTCAGAAATCCACCTGCAGGCAACATCTTAAGCACTCCACCTGTGTCGTTCCCTCCCCTCCAAAAAAAAAAAAATCCATCTTAATACTTTGTAATACTTTGTAAGAAGAGGTTATTTATGGTCATTCATGCCAAGATATTTTTTAATATATCATAATAGAGCAATCAACTTTCACAGTTCTTTGAAGGTTAATATTAAAACAAGGAAGTATAAGACTGACAATACAGTTCCTGTCAGTAAAATTATAAGAGCCACTGTATAAGTAGTTGCTAAAGTGTCAGACTAGGGTGTGGAAGGCCTAGGTTCAAATCTCCTCTTCCACAGAATCTTGATAGTTGACCTTTGGCCAGTCACACACATACTCAATCTAACCCAGAATTTCTCAACTTTTTTTACTGTTGAGAAAACCCTGAAGTTATGTGATTGGAAAGCATAGCTGTCTACATGCCCACCCAGGACCTCATCCCTTCCCACTCCCTCCAGGCCTATCACTGGCCCTTTGGGGGGAGGGGATCAACATGACCATATATGGTTGTATCACCCTGTAAAATGTTTAACAAATTAAAATTAATTAACTCTCACCCATTCAGGAAACCCTTACAGGGTTGTCAAGAAACCCTGGTTGAGAAAGCCTGATCTAACCTACTTCATAAAATGGAAAAAAAGAGTACAACCTAAGTCACTTTGGGTCTCTACTGAGAAGGGAAAAAAGTTATAAAGTAAATACAGTGAAATCAATACTACATCCCTCTGCACATTTACATGAAAGTAAGTTCCATTGAGTACAGTGGGCCATTTTATGAATTAAATGCATTCTAGTTTATAACTGGTCAACAGAACACTAAACCAGATGAACCACTGGGTCCAATCAAGCCAGGTTTTTCTCTTTTGGATACAGATTCTGGTTACCCATCTGACTTGGGGGAGGGGAGAGGGAATTCTGGAGTGACAGGATCATTTCCTAGTTTTTTTTTTAAAATCTGTTTATATTTGAATGAAATATCTTTTATTATTTAATGATTACATTTTAGGGTGGCTATTTGAAGTCAGTTTCCTGCTTTGCAACATCAATTTTTAAAAAGCTTTGGGTCTTAAGTGAAGGAATGTAAATGAATGTCAGTCCCCATTGGTGGTTATGAATATATAACTTGTTATTTAAAGAAAATAGCATGTAGCATAATGCCTGAGAGAAGCCAGCTCTGAAACCACATCCAGGAGCATGTTCCTTCTCATACCTTTATTTTTGCATCAATGCCAGATTTTTCTATTCTCCATTGTGCCTCCTGCTTCCTCAGTTTCTCCAGGTCATTTAGCAGGTCAGCATAGCGTGTATTTAATCCCTCATTTTCCTCCTCCAGATTTTTTATAACCAGCCTGCTTTGCTCTTCCTTTCTCACTGCACACTCCTTAGTGTCCTGTAGAACAGTACCACAAGGGCCGATAAACAAAAAAAAAGGGGGAGGGAGGAGAGAAAAAAGTGAACACTAATCAGCAAATATAAACTGTGCAGTTTTACCCTCACAGCAGCTTCTTCTATATTTGATGGCCAAGGTCACCTGTGTACTTTTATTGGCCTCTTTCATGCAGGTGGAAGGGTCATATTTTTTAGCTGGATGACAGCTTTGATGAGTACACATTTGCAAAGAGCCCATTAATTGATCAAGCTGCCTTTGATGCTGTCCCCAGCTATTTTTGAGACCCACACAGACATATCCTCCCAGACCTCTGCTTTATCAATTAATAATGCCAGTCCCATCAGAATCTAATTACACGAAGCCACATCTTCACACTCCTACTTTCTTTGCTCCATTTCCATCATTAACTATTTATCTGAAAGTTATAAAGCGTGGATTCCTCACTTTAAAGCCTCTTTCTTCGAGTTTCGTGCATGAGAGAAAACTGGATGGTACAGGCTAAGGCCTAAGGCTATATTTCCTCTGAGCTTGTCACTTTCTGTGCCACAAAGACTGATGCAGCTCAAAGAGCTACTTCAAAGATGGGGCCATCTTCATACTATGTACAAGTCAATATACCTTAAGTTCCTGGATATTATCTGTAAATTTCTGCTGCAAGAGGCAGAGATCACTCTTCAAGACGATATTTTCCTCATCTACAGCAATTTTTCTCTGTACTAGATTGTTTATCTCTTCTTGTTGCCCAGATGTTCTCTAAGAAAGAGGGAGGAAAGAAAAACCAACAAAATTATGGATATTCAAGTTTTTGTTTTACATCCCACAAATTGAATTACAATTAACATAATTATCTCTTATCCTTTCATTTCTTTGCACATCCCAGTTCAGCCCAGTCCAATACAGTACTCTGGTAATCTGTGAAATGTATACAACCTATTATTATTCAAATTATGCAGCATATTAAAAATAGAGAGAGAACAGTCTGCACTGGGGGCATTAGGCTATAAGCCCCATGACATTTAAAAGGATTCATATTCTTTAACAAGTCAGATGGCTGAGACATAATTTTTATTTTTAGTTAGGGAGAAGGGGGCAAGATTTTCTCTCCGTTTTTCTCTTTACTAACTGAGTAACCCATATCCCTAGTATGGGTTTTCTTCTTTCCTGAAGACGGCTGGCTACTGTCCAGCTTACAGAACTGATAAATGGGGGGGGGGGGGGAGGATGACAGTAATATATTTGTTGAATACAAAGCTTTAAATTCAAATGGGTAGCTGTGTTGGTCTGAAGTAGCACAATAAAATCCGGTAGCACCTTTATTCAAGGACTCGAAAGGACAAGATTTATTCAAGGACTCGAAAGCTCACACTTGCACTCGAAAGCTCATGCCTTGAATAAATCTTTGTTGGTCTAAAAGGTGCTACTGGACTCAGATTTTATTGTACAAAGATTTAAAATTAGCATAATCTTACTGAATTTTTAGAAAGCATTGTTGGGACAACCTGTGAAATAACATACATACACACTATGTATTTTGGGGTATATTCATACCACCAGCAAAGTTTCAATTTTACATTGAAAAAGTTGCCGCAAAAGCAACAAATGTTTGTAGTGACAAACTGTAGTGACATTATGTTTCAAAGTACACAAACATCCAGAGCTTGAGAACA
This sequence comes from Paroedura picta, assembly GCF_049243985.1. Classification (NCBI taxonomy): domain Eukaryota; kingdom Metazoa; phylum Chordata; class Lepidosauria; order Squamata; family Gekkonidae; genus Paroedura; species Paroedura picta. The sequence continues at coordinate 80,221,830 of NC_135375.1, read as the reverse complement.
CACTATAACATAAGGCTAAATGCTCCTGCTGCTCCTCCTCCTCATCTTTATTTTATAATCTGCCCTTCCTGGTTGGCTTAGGGCAGCTCACAACATATTAAAGTGTACAATTAATAGATTACATAACTTAAACACCATTCATAGATATAATACATTATTTAAAATTATTTAAAGGTCACCTCTTAAAATGTCACTGGAGGTGATTAGGTTATAATGGTGGATCAGTACTTTATAAGAAGGAGATTCTTCAAGAGGGAAATGTTTTTATGTTATATTCCTGGCCTCAACCATAAGCCTAGCAGAACGGCTCTGTCTTGCAGGTCCCAGGAACTGTTGATGGTCCTGATCTCCCCAGGAAGAGCATTCCACCAGGCTGGTCAATCAAGGCCAATCTTACCTCTTTTGTGTCAGGGATTCTGTGCAACTTCTGGCCTTTCGCTAAAAATGCCCTTTGAAAGGGAATAGCAGAAGAGGCAGTCCCACAGATACAGGGGTCCCCAATGCTTAAAGGCTTTAAATACTTGAATTTGATTTGGTCTTGATTCAGGAGCCAATATATCTGGGAGATCACAGGTGTAATATTTTTCTGAGCACACTGACCCTTCCCCATCTATGTATCTCACTATTTTTCCTTTATAAAGCTATCCTTATCCATGGTTCCTCTATATATTTGTGAAACAGCCTGAGGGGTGGAACGTGTCCAGCTGTCCAAGTTGGAATAAGGCCAATCACGATGTGCCCTGCCCCTACAGCTCCTGCCCTCCCTCCCTGGGCGCTAGCCATGTTCCTCTCAGCCATGCCAGAGACAGAGACACACAGAGCTCTGCGAGACCGAACACGAACCCTCATTCCCTCCTATTGCTCCTGTTGTGAGGGAGCCAGAGAAAGACACAGAGAGAGCTGCTAAAAGCTGCTGACCAGTCCTGCTTCCCTCCTAAGAAGGGGCCCGAATTACCTGCTATGGCTCCTGCTGCTACAAAGACACACACAGAGAGAACTACCCCTGCTGCAACATATATAGACAGAGAAAGCTACCCCAAACCGCACACCAGCCCTGCTTCCCTCCTCAGAATGAGCCCTAATTACCTGCTATGCCTCCTGCTGGGAGGCACATGGAGAGACATGCAGTGAGAGGAAAAGAAAGCAAGAAAGAGACAGTGTCCCCTGGGTCATAGTGCCCATTTCATTCCTGGTTGCAATGGGCTTCTTGCTAGTATATATATACATCAATTTGAAAATAACAAAACCTGTTTCAATCCTAAAATATTAAAACACATAAAAGATAACAAAATTTAAAGGAAAACATCTAAACTTAATACATTTGAAACAATGTATATTAGGGATTTTCTACACCATCTCTCTGTGGTGAGGGAAATGTTCTCCAAGTTATTGGAAAGGGTCATCAGATTTTCAGGAGGGTTTGCACCAATTCAGAATTGTGATTAATAAGCTTCCCTGAGCCACAAGAAAAGCAGGAATAAATAAATATATAGACGTACACTTAAAAAGACTTCCATGCATCAATGAAAAACAACCAAGGTATATTTTTGTATCTCAATATTATAAGTACTTGTGTGATTAGGACAAAATGCTACATTGTTGTTCTTGTGTATTGGGCAGGAAGCCTGAGGCATTCAACATGTTCCTCTCTCTTTAAGTTCCACATATTTTCTAATTAATATTACATCTGATCCAGTATACCCACAGTTGATTCTAATAATAATCAGCTTTTGACCCTGAGGAATAAATGATAGTTGGATCTCAGTTTCAATTTGGGAATATTAAGATACCCAAGTTTGGTGCTAACCATATTTATACCAATGCACACACAACAATGCACTATATTTAATGGTAACCAGTAGGTAAGGGCAATGGTCCCCAACCTTTTTATAACCGGGGACCGGTCAATGCTTGACAATTTTACTGAGGCCCGGGGGGGGGGTAGTCTTTTGCCGAGGGACATCGCTGCCACCTGAGACCCTGCTCCACTTGCTTCCCGCTGGCACCCCTGACTTTCCACCACCCGCTGGGGGGCACTGCCAGCAGCAGCTGCACAGTGCCACGCTGAGGGGGAGCCCCAGCCATGGCAACCGCTGGAGAACACCAAAGGTGAGCCAGAGGCAAAGTGGCAGGGCAGCCCCCGAGGCAGCAGCCTGGGAGGAGGACAAGGAGGAGCCGCAGCCGGGTACCAATTGATCTGAGGTGGTGGACCAAGGAGAAGAATTTGATGCAAGGCCAAAGGTTCTCTGATGGATGAGATACAGGTCTTCATGAATGCAAGGCTGACCATTCTGGGAAAACCAACTTAAGACCTATTGTCACAGGACTCAAGTCTTCAGGTTAGTCTGCTGGAAATAAAAACAATTTAACTGGCTTTACAATATTTCAACGATAAATTATTAAGGCTCATCTCAGGCTCAGTTTCACTGGCAATGGAACACAAAGGGCAAGATCTTGCTTGACAGCTGTTTCTGAAACCATCATAGAAACCTTTGGGGTACTCTCAAATGAAGTTGACCATGCTGAGTAGTATCCAGGTTCAAAATAGCTCGACCACGAGCTACTGGTTCACCGCCTCGCCGGGACCGGAATTAGGGGGACTGCGCTGCAATGGCTGGCCTCCTTCCTCCGGAACCGGACGCAGAGGGTGGCAGTGGGGGATGAACTATCGGATCCCTGCGAACTCCCCTGTGGGGTTCCGCAGGGGGCGGTGCTCTCCCCCATGTTGTTCAACATCTACATGCGCCCTCTGGCCCAGTTGGTTCGGGGTTATAGGCTAGGGTGCCACCAATATGCGGATGACACCCAGCTCTATCTCCTAATGGGCGGCCGGCCGGACTCCCCCCCAGATACATTCACCAGTTGTTTGGAAGCAGTGGCTGGGTGGCTCAGGCAGTGTCGCCTGAAACTCAACCCCTCCAAGACGGAGGTCCTGTGGCTGGGCAGAAGAGGGCAGGATCAGGAAGAGCACCTCCCATGCCTGAATGGTGTACAATTAACATCTACACCAGTGGTCAGGAACTTGGGAGTGACTTTTGATGCCTCCCTGTCTATGGAGGCTCAAGTCACGAAAGTAGCCCAGACGGCTTTTTTTCATCTTCGCCAGGCCCGGCTACTAGCGCCCTACCTGTCCTCGGAACACCTAGCCACTGTGATCCATGCAATGGTCACTTCCAGACTAGATTACTGTAACTCGCTCTACGCAGACCTACCCTTGACTCTGAAGTTACAGAGACTCCGGAAGTTACAGCTGGTACAAAATGCGGCAGCTAGGGTCCTCACTAGGACACCTTGGAGGGCCCATATTCATCCGGTACTCTGTCATCTTCATTGGTTACCAGTCTGTTTCCGGGTCAAGTTTAAGGTGTTGGTATTAACCTTTAAGGCCATACGCGGCTTGGGTCCTACTTAACTGCGGGACTGTTTGGTTGCTTATGCCCCCCGCAGGGCTCTCCGCTCTGCGGGTATGAATCTACTGACTGTCCCGGGCCCCCGGGACGTTCGCCTGGCCTCGACCAAGGCCAGGGCCTTTTCGGTCCTGGCCCCAACCTGGTGGAATGAGCTCCCGGAGGAGCTAAGGGCCCTGTCGGAATTACCATCTTTCCACAGGGCCTGTAAGACAGAGTTCTTCCGCCAGGCATATGGTTGAGGCCAGGACAGAGCCCGTGTTCCATCCAAGATCCCTAATCCATCGGCCAGTCTTTCTCTCCTCTCTCTCTTACAGGATTAAGGCCCAACCTCTCTCTGACCATGCAGAAAAAGTAGGTTAAGTTATAGAATAGAATGCCATCTTTTATTGTAATAATGGGGTATTTATGGAATTTTATGTGATTTTACTTTGATTTTATATTTTATTGTGAACCGCCGTGAGACCTTTTGGCGAACGGCGGTATATAAATCCAATTATAAATAAATAAAAATAAATAAAATTAACAGGCCCTTGAGACTTGACAGAAGCATTAGATACGACACCTTGCTCTATGAGTGAAGAAGCCATGTTCTTTGTCTTCTCCATTTTCTTTCTGGTCATGGACAGATAACAAGTTTCTTTGATAACTTCTAAGTGCTCCAGTCACTGAGATGGTATCAATGAATTCTTCTGAAGGTTCAATAAATCTGTATGAATGCTTGATGGTTACCTAATTTTGTTGGTCTCTGCTTGATGGTTGGATGCAAACTAGATCAGATGATCATCCAACTACTGATATATGTGTCTTTGTTGTTGTCTGAGTGCTACAATCAGCTTTATCAGAACCTTTGAGAATACCCTTGACGTGGTAGACAAACTGTAGAGTAGTGCTTTGAACAGATAATGCTTTGAACAGATAATTCCTACACAAAAGTGAAGGAAACTTCTATGCTTCTCTATAACAGGAACATGAAGATATACTTCTTGAAGGTCTAGGCATATAAGGTAGTCTCCTTTCTGAAGTGTGTTAAGGCTAAAAAAAAGAAGTATAGGCTGTAGAGCAGGAAAGCCTGCTACATTTGCTCACTAAGACTGTTTACACACTGGGAACTTCACTGCCCCAGCTTCCGTGCAGGAGCAAAAATTGGGGGCGGATGAGGCACACCAGGCCAAATGCTCCCCCATGTGGGTGCAGGAAGAGGTCGGGCAACTTGCCGTGAATGAAACTCCAGCCTGCAGCCTGGCATGAAACCTCCAGTGCATAAACGGTCTAAGTTGCTCTCTAGGACTGTTTATGCACTGGTTTCATGCTGGGCTGCAGCTGGAGTTTTAGTTGTGGCAGGTTCCCCCACCTCTTCCTGTACCCACATGGGGGAACATTTAGCCTGCTGCACCTCATCCACCCCAATCTGTGCTCCTGACAGGGGGGTGGAGCAATGAAGTTCCCAGTGCATAAATGGTCTAGCTGAGGCAGGAAACAAATTAAAAAGGTTGATTCCACCACTGCGGGGAAAAAGAAAGAATTCCTGCCTCCCTTAAGCAAGTGGTAGAAATCACCCACAAGATGTCTTCCACCTCAGGGAGAAAACTCCCAGGTTATTTGATCTTACTGGGGTCCTTAAAACAAATAAGTTCCTATAATTTACTCATAACTTTGGTGGATATGGAGAAGAAACATTTTTCTTTTAGTGCACTACTGAAAAAAATCCCCTATAATCCTGTATTTCTATGTAATACACCAACTATTTTCTATCAGCTTTTTCATGTTTGTCTTTATGGAATCCCTACCAGTTTGCTAATATCCTCCTCAAAGCACTGTGGCTAAATTCAATACAGCATCTCTAAAGAGGCCTTATCATATCTGAACAGAATCATATTATTACTTCCTAAGTACTACAATGTGATGCTTCTGTTAGGACAACCACAAATAGCTCTGATCTTTTGTTTCACAGTATCACATTACTGGCTCACGTTAACTGCAATCAAAACTTTCCCGGACAAATGAATCAAATCCTGAAGCCTAGATTGCAACATACACTAGATATGAAGGTAAGTTGTTTTTGTTAAATCAACTGAATCCTGGAAGAGGAGAAAAAGTACAGATGTAGAGGCACAGGAGTAGACACACTTTGGTTTTTGTTACATGTTCTCCTCAAAACGTGAAAAAGAGCTACAAAAAAATGTGTATTTGGAACTCCCTAAGAAGGCTTTAGGAAGGGGTCACTATAGCCTCGAGCCAGCAAGTTGCTGAGACCTCTTTAAGCCTTCTGATAGCTATGTTTCATTCTCACAATTGTTCAAAATTTAGGTGACAGCCATCTAACAGGCTGTTTTTACCATTGATGAAAAATTCGCATTTACCTTGAATTTTTTTACTGAGGTTCCAACTCTCAGAGATTTTTTAAAAGTTAATCTTATAGTAATTTCTTCTGTAATTTAATTTAATCAAGGTATAAAAAAATAATAAATAGGATAGGTAAAAGTTAAGAGTGAGTTGTATTAATGTTAATTAATGCTTAAAGCAAGAATTATGTTTCTTTCAATTGGACCTATTAAAAGGAATTTTAATATAGATTTGCACAGCAAGCCAAAGATTTTCAAGTGGAGATAATGAGGTAGCTAGTACTGTTTTAACCCCTCTGGAGTATAATTGGTTGATAAGGTTTTGAAAGATTACAAGGTCTAGGACAAAAAGATTAGCTTTAGTCTCTTCAGATCAAAACTGAAAGCTAATTAAATAACATGCCATTGAAGAGAAAGTAAAGGTTTACTGTTACTCCTATTCATTCTTAATTTTCATCTCCTGAGAAAAAACAAGGAGGCATATTTTCTTTACATTGATTTTTGCGAACTGGGCACAGACTGTAGAAGGAGTGAAGCCTTTTCCTGTCATGAGGGAAAATACTGGTGAGTTGGACAACCATTATGTCTCAGAGGAAATTCTTGGGGTCACATACATTTTTTCCTCTCGTTTCCAGCAGTACAGCCTGCATCTATATGAACTGGACAGCACATTTTTTTGAGAATTTAAAATACTAACAACAATAACCAAACAGTGCAAACAGTAACACTAGAAACTGTCTTATTCCATTAATTGCATAGGTGGGGGAAATTGGCAGGTCCCACCCCACAGAAAAGAACCCTGTGTTTCTTGTGCCCTGGCACAAAATTGAATCATGTCCTGGGAAGTTTTGAAAGTGAATTCTGCCACCCATTTCATTTTTAGTAGCAATCTCTTAAATTTTTTTCTGCTTTGGGGCAAACAGAGCCAATAAGAATTAAAACAGTAAGTTTTCAGAGAAAGTTGAACGATGCCATCCTAGATCCTTCACAACCTCCATATGTTGCCAGTAGAAAAAAGGCAAAACAGCATCAGCATCAGTTATGCAATGGCATACAGTAAAGAAGCTGGGATATATAAACTCTGAAACCAATTCCTGGACCTTTAGACTTCTTCAAATATTGCATTTATTATGATTGCTTTCTAATTGAATATGCCTACAATGAAGATATGTATCATCTTAGCACCCATTGAAACATAACTAGGTAACTGGCAAAGGGAGTTTGACTCTCAAAAGGTTGTATCTTGAAAATCTATTGGTTTCTAAGATGCCACTGGACTCAAAACTAGTTATGTTACAAAGTGTATGGTTCTTCTAATACCATGTATAAAAAAAACTAACATATGAAATTACTGGAAGGTTATTTAAAAATTGGTTTCAAAATTTAATTTCCCCCAAAAAAGTTTTCATTTATATGTTTATGATTTACCAAATGGCTAAAAATAGTTTTCTTCTAAAACAATAAAGGCCAGTTTTAATGATCTGGGCTGACCTAGTATAAAAATAATCTAAGGGCAGTGCTCAAAAAAGAAATGTCAACAGAATGCAACAGAATGTTCTTCATTAATTGAAAGCCACATTGCATACAAAAATTAGCCTTTGTCACTCTACTAGATATTAGTTTATATTCCAGGTTATAGTATTAAGACAAACTCTCCCCACCAGAAACAACCATCATATCATCCTAGACAACAGTCCATAAATTTATGAAAGTCAAAACCTATGTATAACAACATACCTTTTGTTTGGGGAGGAGAGTCATTGCTTACCTACATCCCTAAAATGGTGTTTCTCCTATAAATAATAAATATCAGCATACCAGATATAAGGAATGTTGTTGGTTTATTACATTTATTTTATGTGCTTGATTTTGGCTTGAAAAGAATGCATAAGTGTTGCAAGCTTTGAGGCACAAAATAAAACATCCTCTCCCTGTAAGTGGACATTTGAAAAATTGACAATATGGAACAAACAGAACTTATTCTACAATTCTTGTATAGAAATTGAAATCCACAAACAGAATCACAGTTACTATTTAACAGCCAAACAGAGTTTGGGCACCAAACTTTTGCCTTTAATCTTCATATCAAAATTGCTACCCTCTGGAGAAAATCCTAGCAAAGGAACAATGTCAAAACAGCTTTGGTTTTAGTTCTTCATGAAAGTTTAAGGGACAGACTTTCTAAACACTATCTGTGCATCAATAATTTCATATCTTGAATGGTCTGTCTCATATCCTTATAAACTAAATAAAGCTGTAAGGGCTGGTGGAGAGGAATTAAGGCGGGACCCGTCCAGGATAAAAACTCGGAGGGGTCCAATCAAAGCAGCTCCTGATTGAGCCCTCCAAGTGCCCATCCACGGCCAAGCAAAGCGCGGCTCCCCAATGGCGGCTTGGCCAGCCGGGGACTCTAAAAATCCTCCGCCACCGCCACTCCCTCCATCCTCGGAAAAGAGCAGGGACGCGGTGTCCCTGCTCCTTTCCCACCCCGGGGACCCTGCCCATTGGGGGGGAGCCAACATCGCTCGCCGCCTTCTCCCGCCGCCCTCAGAACACCGCAGCCGCGGAACGCTTCCCAATCAGCCCCCCCCACTTCGGCCCCATGCCGCCAGCCACCGCCGCCATTACATGGCCGCCGCTGATCGCCACCTGCCCCTGCGCCCCGGAGGGCCTCCCAAATGCGCCCGTCCCAGCGCCGCCGCTTGCCGCCGTGCCCAGCAATTGCCTGCCTCGCCGGTGGCCCGCGCGGTCGGCAGCGGCCCGTGCCGCCACTTACCTCCCGGACGCGCTACTTGCCTCCTGAACGCGCCCGTCCCAGCGCCGCCACTTGCCACCGGCCCACATGGCCAGGAGCAGACCGCGCCACCACTTGCCGCCGCCAGCAACGCTCGCTTCGTGAATCCAGCCGCACCAGCGACACCTCGCAAGTCGGGACACGCTGCCGCCGGTGGCTCGCGCCATGGCCTCACGGAACCGCGGACCTGCCCCAGCAACAGGCCGCCGCGACCAGCCACCCCACCCGGACGCACCCACAACCTCGCTGGAACACTGCGCGGCTGCTGACACCGGAGCCGCTCACCCCAAGGAGCCAGGTAAGCCGTGACCACCCGGACCACTACACCAGGCCTCGGGTCCGTCCCCGCAACGCCTTCCTAGCGCCCGCTGTATTCGCACTACAGCGGGCTTAGTTTCTAGTTTAATTATGAAACAACAACAAAATCCTTAGAAGGATGGGTGACTTTTCTGAATAATATAATGGTCTCTGGATGATGTATTGAGTCTTTTCCTAGTAGAAAAAGAGGGCCAGTTTGGTGTAGTGGTTAGGAATGCGGACTTCTAATCTGGCATGCCAGGTTCGATTCTGCACTCCCCCACATGCAGCAGGGTGACCTTGGGCTCGCCATGGCACTGATAAAGCTGTTCTGACCGAGCAGTGATATCAGGGCTCTCTCAGCGTCACCCACCTCACAGGATGTCTGTTGTGGGGAAAGAAAAGGGAAGGCGAGTGTACGCAGCATTCAGACTCCTTCAGGTAAGGAAAAGCGGCATATAAAAATCAACTCTTCTTCTTCCTCTTCCTCTTGAAGCTACAAAGATAGTAAAGAAATCTTAAACATACCATGGAGTCTTTTGAAACTTCGTTTTAGACTATTTCCCTTTCGATTCTCCTGGGTCATTTTGAAAACTCTCTGATAGCAACATACTTCAGGAGTTCCATTCCTATTTGGGTTAACAGTTCAGAAGGTGGTGCTGGGGAGGGTATTGTCTGAATTCATGGTATTTAAGTTACAAGATTCTGAAAGACTGGATCTTTTGTCCCCCAAACTACTTAACATGAAGTAGCTGGGAAAGGTAGTCCAAAGTTGTGGAATTAACAGTCTTGAATATACAAACAATATGCAACTTTATATCTCAAGTAAGGCACTGAACATCCAGAAGAGCTGCATGGATTGCCCAAGAAAGCTGAACGGGCTGAAGCTAAATACAAGCTAGGTGCTTTTGGGCAATGGTAATACTTACAGAGGAACTAAGATGCAACCTGTTCTGGGTTAGATTATAACCCCTCTCAAGGAACAGGCTCACAGTATGAAGGTGCTGTTAAATCCAAGTTTCAGAGGGAGATACAGATGTCCACTGTACCTTTTCCCAGCTTCAATTAGTCTGTATTCCTTGAGAAATAAGAGCTAACAATGTTGATGTTTGTCCTGGTCATGTCCAAGTTAAGATTATTATAAATTACTTTACTTGGAAGTTACTTTTGAAAAATGACAGATAGTATCCACTACCATTTCAGTGTGAGTATATCCACTTCATAGGCAGCCACTCAATTATCAGGAGGCAATATATGCTTATTAGCTGTCAAAGTGATATACAGTGACTCATATGTCATTCAGTTCATGAGCAGAAGCAATAAATAGAGAAAAGACAGGTATACTTTTAGGGTTGCCAACTTTTATGTTGTGTTCAACCGGCTAGTGTGCCTTTGGGAGATTCTTGACAGACAAAATCTGTCATGCCAGCACTTCCTGTGCCTCTGGACCCACTGCCAACAGGTGCTTCAGATGGCACAATCAAAACAGACCCAGAACCCAGACCCAGCATGTCACACTCAACACCAGCTCCAGTTATCAAGGTTCTGGTGGAGGACTGAGACCAGCCCGACACACTAGATGATGACCAGCCTGGGCCCAGCCAGGCTCCTATCTAGCCCTACCTGCCAGCGCCCCCCAGACCTAGGGGAAAGGTGTCATCCTGCCTGGAAGGCTCACTGGAGTGGCAGTAATTGTGCTGTCGCACCTATCTGACAGCTATCAGAAGATCAGCTCAGCTGTCAGTCCCAATGGGGTCCAGCTGAAGCTCCTTCTTCAGAAGAGGACTAGGCGTAGCTGCAAGCCCTATGACTGAAGACCACTCCACCTAGCCAAGGTGTACTTAAGGAGAGGCTTGTGGCAAGCCTCTCCATGGGTGCAATGGGTGCATTCCCTACCCATCTGCCTAGACGTTCAGTGCTTCAGTTTGACACAGCGAGATTCTGCTTGGTTAATTCCTGGTTCCTGACTTCAGCTTTGGCTCCTGACTTAGTGTCAGGTGCCTGCCAATTGTAACCTCATCAGATTCTGAGGAAGAAGCAGTGTGTAGTTCTGCCAGGATCAATACCAGAGCCACGGGAACCACCAGCAGACTCAAAACTGGTTGAGCAGCTCAGAACCTGAACCAGGTATAAGCACTCAACCTCTGTACACCCAGCTGGTGTTTGGGATTAGTTGATTGGCAAGGCTTAAAATGAGTAGAGGCAACTATTCACTGTGCTAGCAATGTTGCTTATTCCTGAGCCTGCTTACTTCGATTAGATTCTCTATGCTTCTGACTTTCATACAGTGGGCCTGGACTATGGACCCTCTGATGTCCTCATTTGGTGTGCTGGTGTGACTGTTTTGGCTCTGTTTATAGACTCCACTCCCAGCTCATATCTGAAAACGACATTTTGGCTTTGGTTCTTGACTTTATTCCTGGTTCTGGACTTAGGCTTGCTCTTTGAGCTTTCCTGGCTTCTGACTCTGCCTCCCGGCTACTTGATCACGGTACAGCTTTGGAACTCTCTTTGGTAACTGACCTGTCTTTCGACTCCGTTTACAGTCCCACCCTCCCTGGTGAATTGACTCCCTTGGCTTCTGACCCTGCGGATTGGACTTTGGACTTTGAGCTTGCCTAAAGATTCGAGAAACCTATATGCAAGTCAAGAAGCAACAGTGAGAACCGAGCATGGAATCGTGATTGGTTCAAAATTGAGAAAGGAGTTCGGCAAGGCTGTATACTGTCACCTTGCCTATTTAACTTGTACGCGGAGCACATCATGAGAAAGGTGGGGATAAAGAGTCACAAATTGGGAACAAAATTGCAGAGAGAAATATCAACAACCTCAGATATGCAGATGATACCACTCTAATGGCAGAAAGTGAAGAGGAACTAAAGAGCCTGTTGATACGGGTGAAGGAGAGTGCAAAAGTTGGCTTGAAACTCGACATCAAGAAAACAAAGATCATGGCATCCAGCCCTCTCAAATCCTGGCAAATAGATGGGGAAGAAATTGAGGTAGTGACAGATTTTATTTTTCTGGGCTCCAAGATCACTGCAGATGGGGACTACAGCAAAGAAATTAAAAGACGTTTGCTCCTGGGGAGGAAAGCTATGGCAAATCTAGATAGCATCCTAAAAAACAGAGATCACCCGCCAACAAAAGTGCGTCTAGGCAAGGCTATGGTCTTCCCAGTTGCAATGTCAGGCTGCGTTTTGATGGTTGTTGGGATGATTTGAAAAGGATGTCGCGTGTAATCGGGAGGGCCCGAGGCTGCAAGGAGAACCGCTCTCATCTCTGAAGCACTCGCTTCTGTGAAACGCTGCTTTGTTAATTTAGGGCTACCAGAAACGCCAGTAAAGGACCGAAGACATCCCAGCGCAGAGCACAGCTGCAAGTTGGGTGTCTTCACAGCATTGGCGAGGCTCAACTCTGCTCTGCCCCAATACAACAGGCTTGAATAGTTACATGTTAGTGGTTGAATAGGCTTATTGTCCCAAATATGATGTCTTCTGAAGTTGGTTTATTTACTGTTTGGATTATTGGTTGTATACTGTTACTATTATTTAATACTATGAATGTAATGTATGTATGGTTCCATATATAGTTCCAGTTCTATGTAAACCGCCCTGAGCCTTTGGGGAGGGCGGTATATAAATATAAATAAATAAAAAAAAAAATAAAAAAAATGTATGGCTGCGAAAGTTAGACCATAAGGAAGGCCAAGAGTCAAAAAATTGAGGCTTTGGAACTCTAGTGCTGGAGAAGACTCATTTGAGTCCCTTGAACTGCAAGGCGAACAAACCGGTCAGTCCTAGAGGAGATCAGCCTTAGCTGCTCCTTAGAAGGCCAGATCCTGAAGATGAAACTCAAATACTTTGGCCACCTCATGAGAAGAAAGTACTCCCTGGAGAAAAGCCTAATGCTGGGCGCGATTGAGGGCAAAAGAAGAAGGGGATGACAGAGAATGAGGTGGCTGGATGGAGTCACTGAAGCAGTAGGTGCAAACTTAAATGGACTCCAGGGAATGGTAGAGGACAGGAAAGCCTGGAGGATCATTGTCCATGGGGTCGCAATGGGTCGGACACAACTTCGCACCTAACAACAACAACAAAGATTTGGTCTCATCTTCCTGACTGAGGGTGTAGATTGGTAACTGGTGTGTGGCCCAACAAGCAGCATGCTAACAGTTGTGTCACACCCAACACAGGGCAGCAATTATGGCGGGAAAGGCTGCCCATTGTCTGTCAAGCTGCATTCAAACAAACAAGAGATTTGCAACAAACCCTGACACCCCAAATTCATCTTTGTCGTTTGAGCAAGAATGTATCCTGCACAGATCCCCAATCATGGTGTTGTCAGGGTGCCCATACATGCTTTCACATAGTATATGCCCCCTTTCCAATCAATTCGTATTTCTGATCACCCACACCTTTGCTGAAGCTTTGAAAGCAAAAACAGACTCCAGATTGTTAATCTGAAAACCCTATAAAAAGGTTAGCAAATAACCTTGAGAGCCAGCGTAATATAATGGTTAAGAGCAGTGGCTTCTAATCTGGAGAACCAGATTTAATTCCCCACTTTTCCACATACAGCCAGCTGGGTGAACTTGGACCAGTCCGAGTTCCCTCAGAACTCTCTCAGTTTCCCCTACCTCACAAGGTGTCTGCTGTGGAAAGAGGAAGAGTAGGTGATTGTAAGCTACTTTTGAGACCCCTTCAGGTAGTAAAAAGCAGGGTACAAAAAAAACAGCTCTTCTAAGTCTCCACCATCATTACAATTACCTTCCTTCACCTGTACTTTCAGCTCTGCTGCTTCAAGAGCACAGAAACACTAGTATAGCAATAGTCTACAACTACAAACTACAAACACTACTATAGCAACAGTCATCTTTGCTCCAGAAGGGTTAGCTTAAAATGTGATCTCATTAAAGTAACTGTAATACGTAACTTCTTTCAGTATGAACATGCATTATAAAACTCAATCTCAAATGTTGCTGAATAAACTACAACCCAAAAGTAGCCTACCTACAGTATTTGCTGGCGTATAAGACTACTTTCCCCCCCTGAAAAACATGCCTCCAAGTGGGGGGGGGGGGGCGTCCTATACGCCGGGTGCACTTCAGTTGGGATAGACATAGCTGCCCATAGAGGCCTCCCGATGCCTGCCCAGTGCCCATAGTGGCCTCCTGATGCCCGTCTACCTCATTCTACATACCATCCAGTATCGCACAGTATCCAGCGGGTCTGTGGCGGGTCATCAGCGTGGCTGCAGCGAGCATCAGCAGTGAGACAAGGGTGGCAGCCTTTTCGGAGTGACCGGCCCATTCTGCTCAGCGGGAAGCAGCGGTGCTCTGGCCCGCCCCTTGTCTACGCAGAGCTCGCACATGCGCACTTGCGCACTAGTGCCAGTCACAGGGAGATGCAGGGGCGGGCTGGAGGCGCTGCGGACGTACAATGGTGACAATGACAGGTACTGTAATGTAACAAACTCTATATTTTGAGTGGAAATGTTGGGGGGTCGCCAGCAAATACGGTATTTACACAGCAAGTAATCTGTTGCAGATTCATGAGAAACAATCCATGTTGCACCCTATTTAACAGGCAAATCTGTTGACTAGTGAATATAATCTGTGTTCACTGCAGAAGCTACTTGGAAGACATGATGTGTGAAAACAACTCACAGCAGTTTGTTTTGGAAATTTTGCTACAGATGCTTAGAGTTAAGAATAAGCACATGCAAAACATTAGACTACAAGCAGTTTTAGTGGTCATTGAGTAGATACTCTGCTGCTTCCAAGTGGCTGTATTCAGCACTGACAGCATCACTGAAAACTGAACGCTAAAACAAAAAAAAATAGGCTTACAGAAATAAGTACAATACATTTCAATATATTCTTCACTACATTTACTATTGTGACTTTAAATTGGCATGTGTCTATGTTAAGAGAGAAGTATGATTTCAGAATAATTCTAATGCTAAAATCATAAGCAAGCTTTTTAGCAGTAAGTCCCACTGAATAAAGTGAGATATAAGTCTGAATAAATGTTCATACAAACAGACAAAGTTGCTCCGGAAGGACTATCTAGAAATTCCATTTCAACATCTAGAAAATAAAGAGCTAGAAGACCTGGGTTGCAATTTGAACAAGAAGCTTTAAAAAAACCTCCTGAAAAAATACTCAAAAGTTATTAAAGAAGCCAAAGGATCGCTATTAATATTTGAGTACAATATCATAGATATTGTTACATATACACCAAAGCTGATTTAAAAGCACACCCAAAATGAATGCATCTGACACATATTTGTAAATGGATGTATAATTATCAGGACACAGATAAGCTGCAGTTTCCCACAGAGTATGTACTTGATAGCAAAGTGAGTTTTGCTTCAACATGATTTCCAAAACAGCCATCATAATGGAATGAAAAGGGCATATCTAGGACCACTCAGGTGTATCTGGATGAAGGTACACCTAGGAGACTTGGAATGCAATTCCCATACAACCTGGGTGACCTTTGGACTAGACTCCCTCTTCAGTTGACAGCCAGTTTGGTGTAGTGGTTAGGAGTGCGGACTTCTAATCTGGCGAGCTGAGTTTGATTCTGCACTCCCCCATATGCTACCAGCTGGGTGACCTTGGGCTTGCCACAGCACTGATAAAGCTGTTCTAACCAAGCAGTAATATCAGGGCTCTCTAAGCCTCACCCATCTCACAGGGTGTCTGTTGTGGGAAGAGGAAAGGGAAGGCGATTGTAAGCCACTTTGAGCCTTCTTTGGGTGGAGAAAAGCAGCATATAAGAACCAAGTCTTCTTCTTCTTCTTCTTCCATCTTCCTTCTTCTTTCTTCTTCTTTGCCCAGGCTACCCCTAAGGACTGCTATAAAGGATATACTGCCCTGATATGTCAAAGTAAGACAGGGATAACAATTAAAGCTGTTATTTCATAGAATTTCACAGGCAATCCTAAATGTCCCTACTGTAATCTTCATTCAGATTCAATACATATTTCTTCCTAAAAAGAAAACAGATTTAGGCAACACAAACAAAAATGCATCTTTACCCTTCCATTCGAAAATACCATCAGGAGTGGTTTAAAGATTCGTGGGGCCTGTAGCACCAAAGTCAGTTTATGGATTCACGGGACCCTTGTAGATGAAATAATGTCACCTCCTTGTATAGTATCAGAGATGTAGGAAAAACAGTCCAAATGTAATTCTAATTAGAACACCACACTGCATACTTATGTGTTGTATCCAACCAAATCTCCTGTCTTTATTTGCTTGACCAGAAACTAATTAATATGGGGATGAAATGGAGGCTTAAGAGATCGACTTCATGTTCCGCAAATGTATTGCTACCACAATGTTGGACTGGAAATTGTGAGGACTAACTGGTGGTATCTGGAAATAAGGATGAGGCTCTCGGGCAACTCCTATTTTAGATGCAGTAGAAAACAGAACTCAGTGAAGATTCAGTTAAATGACCATAGCGTTATTCTTCTCACAATACCAACCTGTTCTAGTGTCTGTATTTTGCTGTCTTTGACTTGCAAAATCTCCAAAACTTTCCTGTCCTTGAGTTCAGCTTTCTGCTTTTCTCTAGAAACAACAAAAATGTATTGACACTTATTAGTCATAATTTGCTGCTAATCATTTGAATTTTTCATGTCCTGATAATAATGAATGTCATTTTAAAGCATGGAAAATTAAATTATCCAAGGCTGACAGCCCTTGCAGAATTAATCATGGAACATATGGCAAGTGACAGCAAATTTTATCTCCAAACAACTAAGACAACTTTATTCTTAATGAAACAGAGCTTGTGGTATCAAGACCAGATTTCTTACTTTTGAAAAGAAACGTGGAATATCTTTTCCAAGAAGCCCCCACTCATTATTGATATCAGTGAAACCTTACTTTTACGCTGTGGATATAAGAGTAATATGTTGAACTGCACAGCTATTTTCCCATCAGTAAACTCAAAAGGTATACTGTGTTAAAACTGTCAGCAACTGGCAGATTTGGGGCAAAGATGTTTTGTTCCCTAATGATTTCTTACACTATCTTCTCAATCAAGTTCCAGATGTGATGAAAAATTTTAATTTGCATATCATAACTTTAACTAGTTATAATTTGCAACTGGTATTATCTGTAACTAATTGTGATATGCAGAAAGAGAGGAGTTACGTGTGTATGCCTGCTTGTTTCATTCTGTCCCTAAACAAAATAAACTACCAATTACATTGAAAGAGCTCTAACTTGCATGGCTTCCATATACAGCTTCTGCTCCACCTTACTTTCCCAAGGACTGCAATCTGTTTGTCAACATGTGTGGTGTCCCTGGCCGTTAGGCGAAATATGCCCTGTAAAGAAGTGCAGGATCATCTGGAGCAATGCATATATATTTTAAAACTTCATGTATGGCAGCATCTTTGGACTCCCTATTTCTGGATAATAAGAGCCACCAGCTGGGAAGCATAACATCTCTGAAGTGCTGATGGACTGCCTTGGAACAATCCTAGATCTCTGCTTCCAGAGGGTGCATGTGTGTGATACAAAAAGTCCCATTTATGCTAGGAGAGAGACATATGCAAGACCCTTGCCTCTGTCAAGGCAAATACCTTGTCTCCTCGCCCATTCTTATCCACAGGTACAAAAATCTATGAAGTCTCAAAACTAACAACCATTTTTATCATTTATTCCAAGTACAAGCAGATAGACAAACCAGGGAAGAAAAACACAGAACTTAGAAAAGTGCAGGTTAATTCATATCAGCTAAAATGTATAAGGATTTTCCTATAATCATGCTTTCTCTACAAGGAGATGCCAAAAATTCCATTGTAGATAAAAGATGATCAAAAAGCCCACTCTTGCTAGTCTTTATTTTAGAGGGCCCATGGAAAGGAAACAGTTTATCTTTGACTAAGCAGAAATGGGAGGGGGGGGGGAATCTTAGACCAATAAACTGCTTTTTCCAGGAACATTTGGGCTTTCCTTTCAGCACATCCTGGACTGTATGCATAGTTTGGAGCATGGCACATACAGTGCGAAACTTCCCTGCAAGTGATCACCAAGTGCTGATGTTTTGTTGTTGTTGTTTCTCTCCTGGGCAGCACATGACAGGTTACTTTGACCAAAGGGACCAAAATCCTTCAGGCTGATTTGATATGTTCCAGTTCATGAGAAGTTGTTCTATCTGTACCAGTGCCCTTTCTTGCATAGTAAATGAGAGGTCACTCATTATAAGGCCAAGCACATCCTTGCTTTGAAGGCCATTGCATTCACAGTCAAACACAGCAGAAGGTGTGTATGTGTGGAAGGGTGAGAAGTAGGGAGACCTCATCATGTCTGAAGAGTTCCTGAACAACTGAATTGGCAAGAATCTAGTACTTCAAGTTAAAGAAAAATTGCTTAGCACTGTTTGCTTTACAAAGGTCTGTTCAACAAAAAGAATATTCATAGAGATTACATAAGGGAACACGCAAGTAATTTACCATCATCCTAAACTTTGGTAAACAATGTTTCAGCAACCACATTTTAGGAGTTTCTTTTATTTCAGGAAACATCCAGTTTTACTGGCTTCAGTGATTGGTCAAAATACTGGCTTCAGTGATTGGTCAATCACTGGCTTCAGTGATTGGTCAAAAACATCAAAATATTCTTAGCATAGTTCCTCTTTATAATTTAGAAACAGTGACGTGGGCAGCGCTGTCCGGGTCCACATCCTGCAGTCCGGGTCAACAGCCGGCGGTCGGTCACTGACCAGGACAGGAGGCCCCTGTCCATCCAGCACTTCCGCCACTGCTATGGGCCAATCTGGATGCGCCCAGCAAAGCAGATTGGACCGATCCCTAGAGCGCCCAGCTCTGTCAGCTGTGCGCAACCTGCAACTACGCCCTCACCACCAGACGGCTCCTGGCCGCTGACGGCGCCACTTCCACAGCTGCACGGCTGCCCCAGCCTTGGAGCCTGCGGCCGTGCGGCCACTACCTCGCTTCTGCTCCTAGCCTCTGCACGCTGGCCGCCTACACCATCCCTATGCTGCCATCTTCCACTGCCACATCCGGCCTCACCAGCTGAGATCTTCCAGTACTGTCTACCTCTCACTCCCATCCGCCTATCGAACCCACTCTCTCGCCCACCACCGCCGGGTTCAGCGCCCCACGCAAGCGCCAACCGACAGGACCCCTGCCCCGGCCCCATCCACACTCACCACCACGAGGAGTCGCCGCCGCCCACAAACCTCCCTACGACCCCAAGACCACCTCCATGGAAAGACACCCCCCCTCCTCGCTTCTCTGCCCTCTATTTGCCCCCCATTATAGCTGTGTAACTTCACCCACTGGTTTCCATAAGCCACAATCCCCTATTCTGTTTCTTTGAAGACTCATACTGTCATTATTAAACATTTTATGGAGGCCTCTGCATGCAGTAATAATTATGCCTCCACCCCTTTGTTCTCATTATGATTGTGAAAGGTGGGATCCACAAGGAGAAATATCCTCCAATACACAGCTCACCAAAAGACTTTCTAATGGCAGAAATATCAACTGAAATAAAAGGTACAAGACAGCAGTAAGGAGAATCAAACTGCTGAGAACCACAATGGGCTCCTGGTGAAAAAAAAATCCTACAACCTATCACCCATTTAAAAAAGGTGTGTAATTCGACAGTGTTGAAAAGAGGTAGGGTCAACTCATGGTCTATCTCAGGTCTTTCTAAAATAGTGAGGCCAACTCTCTGATCTCTTTTACTTCAAACACTGTCCAAAGGAAAACATTTCTCATCCAAATATAAAATGAGGTTATGCATCATAGTAACTAATGAAGTCTTAGTTCTAAAACAAGATCTGAAGCCAGAATTATATTGTCAAGGGAAGAAGAACCATTCACATAAATCCAGAGTGGCTCCAGTGCCCACTCCATAACTTTGCCCAGAAATTATTTTAAATAATCTTCTAATTGACCAAATCTTCTTTCACAGGGAACGACTATTGGATAATAGAATCAGAGTCCAGTAGCACCTTTAAGACCAACAAAGATTTATTCAGGGCACGAGCTTTCGAGTGCAAGCACTCTTTGTCAGACACAATGTCAGAGTGCTTGCACTCGAAAGCTCATGTCCTGAATAAATCTTTGTTGGTCTTAAAGGTGCTACTGGACTCTGATTCTATTGTGCTACTTCAGACACGGCTACCCATTTGAATCTATCATTTGAGACTATTGGATAACTTACTGTGATATGGTCCTTCACTTTGAGGCCAGGAAGTCATTTTGGTGTATGTTTTCCCGCCTCTTTAACAGGGAGGCAGGACTTAAATTTCACTTCCTGTCCTGTGCCCCGGGAGACACCTGCTCCAATCTGATGACAAGCGCCTCATAACTCAACATAAACAACAATACAGAGTATCGCCTACGTTCAGAACTCTAACACAACTGTTGACCAGTGAAACTCTTCTTAGCATCATTTTAACCTCTCCCCTTTTTTGTTTGTTTTGCTCATCTTGAATGTGATCCAGAATGCTAGGGAGGGATGAGATGTCCTCCTGGCCTCAAAGCAAAGGGACATATCACGGTAAGTTATCAAATGGTCATTCTCCCTTGAGATCCAGGAGGATGTCTCAGTGGGACATGAAAGAGCCATCCCAAGAAAGGTGGGAGCGTTAATTTAGCCCTCCTCAATTACATGCTGCAACACACAGTGGCCAAAGGCTACCTCAGTTGAGTTTGTGTATGCAACTTATAATGTCAAAGAAACGTAGAACTATTAGACCAGGTGGCTGCTCTGCATCTTAGTTCTGCAGATACCCTCTTGGCCAAATCGCATTGTAGCTGAGCTCCAAATCAAGTATCCTGTAATACCTAACAGAATGGAAATGCCCTGCACTTTATAAGCCTCTACTATGCATGGCTTCAGTGTCCTGCTGAATGAGGCATTTGACATCCGCTGTCCCAATTTTGGCGCGGTCACGTTGATTCTCCTAATGCCTATATTATGCCACAGGCGCTTCTGCATGCTTCAGATTAGCTCAAAAATCCACACAGAGTCAGTTGGCAAAACCTTCTGAGCTGCGCCAGAATCCTGGTCTGAGCCACTCATCGTCACTCATGGGCCCGGCAGCAGCAACAGTCTGGAATGGACCGCTGTTAGCCGCACCGACAGAGGAAATTGGCACGATGGGGGCTGGAGGGTCATCACCTGACAAGAAACCTTCCAAATGCTCTTCTCAGCTAGCCATGAGAAGCAGCATTCAGACCTTTTCCCTTTCTTTTGTTTTTAACTTCTTCTTTTTTTAACCACTTGCCTAAAATGGTGGGCACAAGTAAACTACACCCCTTGTGGGACTCCTAGGCACTAATCAACTGTAACTGTAAACCTTAACGATTAAACACTAACAGTTCTAAACTATTAAAACTATTTAAAACTATTTAACCATAAACTTACAAGATAACAAATTTAACAACAATTAGATAAATATCCTCAGCTATATGGAAAACTAAACAGGAGAGGTTTGTCAGCCCTGTCACTCCCAGAGGCAGGAAGAAGACTCTAGGGTGTCTTCCCCAGTACAGGACAGGAAGTGAAATTTAAGTCCTGCCTCCCTGTTAAAGTAAGGTGACCAGATTTTAACATTGGTAAAGTGGGACACCATTGACCGGGGGGGGGGGGTTCTTGATTAAAAATTTGGTCTATATGGAGCAACAAAAAATTTCACAGAACGCAAAAATAGTATTGTAATGTATATATATTTTAAAATTTCAACATAAGTACAATTTGCCAGGTACCCCCAGATGTCCCCCCAAAAGTGGGACAATCTGGTCACCTTATGTTAAAATGGCAGGAAAACACCCACGAAGATATCCTCCTGGATCTCAAGGGAGAAGGACTTTTTCAAAATGCTTTCCCCAGGGAGCAACCCTGCCTAATGCCTTAACAATTCAATATTCGATGCTGAAACTAGGAGCATAACAGAGTCACTGATGAGATTTCCAAACTTACCCAGAACATTTTAGAAAACAGTCAAATTCAATTCACTAAGACGGCTGACTGTCCTAACTAGCCCACCATCTTTGCAGAGACAGAAGAGTAAACACACTCACCTGGCCTTAATCCAAGAAGCCAACAGCAATTGCAATATAGGACATCATAAACTTCCCTACTCTGAACTTCAGCTACAGTGTCTAACTCAAGAACAATCAAAACTGAAAGAACACAGCAACACTAATCTTAACAATAAAGAAAAGTTATTTTTTGCATGACCCCAGCACCTGAATTTTTAAAAATATACTCTTTTTGCTTGCTACAGAGGGAAGACAATACTACACACTGGCCAGGAATGTGCCTCCATTAGTTATCACAACAATTGCCTAAACACATAGTTACTGTCTAAACACTTTCATTTTTGTACACAATGGGTGCAAGCAGGAGTCTTGAGCATAAATGAGAACCTGATATGGAAGTTTATCACCAGCTCCTCCTGGTGGCCTAGGATATCTTCCAATACTCATTAAAGGGAGGCTCCCAGAAGGGATGCTAAGTAATATTGCTGTATGCTTCAAGCTACTAGCATATCATTGAACCCACTGCAACATTTTAAATATGATAAACGGGAGGAAAGGTGGGAAAGCAGAAGGAAGGCTTGCTTGTAAAGGTAAACAGTGTTGTGGAAAAAAAATGGTTGATTCAATTAATATACACTGTACATGCCCACAATACATTAAAAAGTGTTCACCCAAATAAGAAAAAAATATATTCAGGCACTGTCAAAGAGTTGATGATGATCAATGACTGAGACAAACTCCAGTTTAGCTAATTAGAACCACTGATGAGCAATAATGATGTGCGCTAAGAATATTTGCAGACTTCTTTAGGATGAAAAATGGAGTGAAGAGAGGCTGTCAATTTGTACAAGTTTTAAGCTCCAATCACTTTTCCCATGAGTACCGCCTATTTTAAATGTTTAACAGAGCTGTATTTAACCACATGGATTTTTCACAGTCAGTTTTCGCCAGCCACTGAAAGCCAAAAAATCTGAGAAATTATTCTAAATCATTAACTAACAATTTTCTATTGCATATGGCCCACGCTATATATTATGCAACATGACAGGATCATATTTTCTGGGATTTGGCCCATTTTTAATGAGTTGTCAAAAATGAAATATTGGAAACGACGAGGAAGCATTTAACTATGAATGAGGTGTGAAAACAAAACCTACAGTTTCTAAAAACCGCAAATATTTTCAAAAGTGTGCCGCTGAAGTTTATAAAATATTATTTTTCCTATAATGAATATGAAAAACAATAATGTTGAAGAGAAATAATGAAAATAAATACAAATAAAATTCTGTGGTATCATCAACTAACTTTTGTTTTAACATAAAAAAATTAGATCAAGGTAAAAATACAATGGTACCAATCTGACATTAACATTTAGCCTCTTGTTTTCAAATGCCCCCCCCCCACTCGGAAGCCAAAAAACTAAATTTCAAAATTCTGTACAATATTTAGGTTTAGGAATTAGCCTCTTGTGGCGCAGAGTGGTAAGGCAGCGATATGCTGTTTGAAGCTGTCTGCCCATGAGGTTGGGAGTTCGATCCCAGCAGCCGGCTCAAGGTTGACTCAGCCTTCCATCCTTCCGAGGTCGGTGAAATGAGTACCCAGCTTGCTGGGGGGTAAACGGTAATGACTGGGGAAGGCACTGGCAAACCACCCCGTATTGAGTCTGCCAAGAAAACGCTGGAGGGCGTCACCCCAAGGGTCAGACATGACTCGGTGCTTGCACAGGGGATACCTTTACCTTAAAGACCTTAGATTCATCTGCTAAAGTTAAGAGGCTCCAAACCTTACTTCAAGTCATGTAGGAACAGTTCTAGTTTCAAACAATGACAGCAAAAACCACAACAAAAACAAAACTGCAAGCATTTGAATGCATCTCTTATTCGTCTTTGAGTGCATTTACTTGCTGCCATTGACTAAGCGGATTCAACTGCAAGGGGGACAGCAGAAGCCTGCATAATGTTCTGGACATTTTCCCCCCTGGTGTTTACATCCAAAATTATTTTACTATGTATATCCTGTGGAGGAAGTTGGTTTTGGCTTTGTTTTCCATATGCAAACCTGTTTGTGCTTCTAGCATTTTCCAATTGCTTCAATGAGGAATATTCTCATCAAACATTTAACTAGAAATGTTTTATGTATTGTTGTTTGTTCTTATGTAAACTGCCCTGAGCCCCCGGGGAGGGCGGTATATAAATATAATAAATAAAATAAAAAAATAATAGAAACCCTGCATAAAACCTTTATGAGTAAAACCTGTATGTTGCTCTTTGTATACCCAAGGAACTTCCCAAGTATGGAATAAAATATAATCCTGTACATTATCAAAAAGGAAAAACAAAAACAAAATCATGGCCTGATGAAGGTTGAAAATGCTTTTAAGGGAAGGAATATTGAAGGTTGGTTAAAGGGAAAAAAGAGCTTATTCAGACCACTCTAACAAGGAATCCTGGATGGCATATTTTAAGGCACATTGGAGGATTTCCAAATTGTTCTCCCCCATCCATGGTAATTCCTTATAGGCTCCATTTGTAATGTATTTGCACATTACTTTACTTTGTTTCTATATTTTCTTCAGTAAACTAACTCACAAAGTATAATCTGTGTAAACCTATTATGTTTGTACCAGTTTATTAAACAGAGCTTCAGTTAAGGTTACCCAATTATTAGTTGCAAGTTATTTTTCCTATAAGAGATGTGTATATAGATGCCCCATACCATATGAAACTCCATGCTCTGATTGCTAGATTACTGCAGTGTACTGCATATGGGCTTCCTCTGAAGGTTTCAGTTAGAACAAAATGTGGCTTAAAGATGGCTGACTATCACAAGCTACTGAGATAGTCTTTGTTACTGTAAGGACAAATCAGTGTGGGCTTAGCATTCAACAGTTTGATACCTGGATATTTAAAGCATTATAGGCTTCATTATAAATATAGTCACAGGTTAAAATCTTCAAGAAAATCACCCATTAGTGCCCACCCAAGCCAGTGTCATGGGTGATCTGTGAGATGGCCAGTCACTTTATAACTCCCTTTTCCTCAGCTGTTCATTGGGCATCAAGTCTTCCTTGTTTTATACACCCATTGAAACTCTTGTTCATTCCAGCTTGATCCTGCTTCATTTGTCTAGGGTTTTATTTTGTCCCGCTTTGTTCTATCCATGAATACTGGTTTTGGTGGTTATATTGTATCACACAGCTCTGTTTCATTTGCTTTATGAGCTTTAAAAGAATTTTTATGTTACTTAAACCCCTTCAGAACCTGTGGCCTAGAGGATATTTAGATAAATAAAAACTGCAGTATAAACTAACATGTAAATTACGTAGAATGTTATATTACTATCTTGCCTTCATCTACACTGTAAATTGATGTTAACTGCATGCACAGTGATAAAATGCAGACCAAAGGGCAGAGTCCCAAAAGCTCCATTAAAGACTTATATATACCTATTGTATGACTTTAAATCCACCTTCCCCGTGCACAGGAACTCTTCATTGTATCACAAGAAATTTCTGAAAATTACCTATGATTTCAAAAGCAATTTGTGAATGAATACAAGGGATTGTTCTTGTGGTATGTAAGAGCAAGCCAGATAACCACATGGCTCTCTGAATCCTAACCAAATAGTTTTGCAGAATCAGGTTTAACACTATTATAAGGCAAATAGTGAACAAGTGACAATGAATGTCCAGTTTTCTTAAAACAAATGTTTTTATATTACAGATCCCTATTGACAAACCAATCCTATGCAGACTGGTTCTAGCTTGTCCATTGAAGTCAATAGGTTTTGGGCAGGAGTGGATCTGCATAGGATTGCACTAGCTCTGAATTTAGTTAGCCCAAGGAATACAAAAACAAAAAAATCTGAAATTACAAATATTGAAAGGGTATAATACATGGTGGCTATTTAACTGTAGTATCAGCTGTTTCCCTTTTGCAGGAAGTAAGTACACATAATGCTTATATAACTACATAGAAAATAAAATGAGCACAATTCAGCCGGATATCAAAAGAATACTTAAGTGAGTGGTTACCTCTCCTCCAGTGAAAGTTCTGACGTATTTAGATTTTATTAGACTGAGCAAAAGATCGTACTTGCTTTAAACACTTTCCTGAATGCTGCAAACTCAATCCTGGAAGTGACTACTAATTGCCACAAAAACAGAAAAGCACTGGATCTATTTTTATATCCAGTTAACATATACTGAGCATAAATAAAAACCACGACAATCCAGATATACATGTAAAGAAAATTTTCAAAAACCCTAAAATTTACAAACTACGTGAATATCCAAGACTGACTATAAACTGTTTTTATAATGTAATCAATGTTTTAAGAAGTATGATATGGACTGTTGACTATAACATGTATGGTGTTGTCTGTTTTGATACCATGGCTTCAATTAAAAACAAAAACATTTAAAGATCTTGTCCTACACTATATATTTCATTTTATACTCTTTTGTCTACTATCTACTAAAGAAGCATAATTTAGAAAAAATTAACTGGCTTTTCCTGTAATGAACTGAATGATGAAACTCAATTACAGTTTCTACAGCTATACACACCCATGGATGATTCTTTATGCATTGCTCTATTGTGGAGGATATGGTTAAAGCACTGATGTGAATATTTTAAGCATCCATATTTTCTTCTTAATTTTGCAAGCGTTTTCTCATGTAAAATGCACAAGTTTCTTACAGTGCTCAAAAATATCAGCACTTCAGAACAGACTGGTTTAACATCTGCACATCACCAGGGTTTCCCCCAAGGATTTTTAAATGATGCCTGCCTGTGCTGAATAAAGTGCTAACTTGCACCTTGCATTTCAAACTGTGTCCTGAGCAGCCATCCAGTTGGTACAACACCAGCTGAATTCCCACAGGCCACTGTTCACTCAGGCTTGACTGCAATTATCATGTCAATATTTTGTGCTCCGATATGCAGATATGCACACATGCAAGCTGCGTAATACTTTCTTCTCCATGGAATGTTGACTTATGTTCAATGTTCTGAGAATTTTTAATGAAACAGGGTATTAAACTTTCATCAATTTTCAACAATCACAATTATTTGACCTTAGAGGTAAAGGTTATACAACTCGATGCAATGCGATTCTAACCAGCATACTAAGTGATAACTGGGGATCAGACTAAAAACAAAACACTTATTTAGAAAACTATATTAACATACACTTACAAAGAAAATATTTATCTGTGTGCATAAAAGATCTTAATATATGAGTAAAGCTGAAACCCAATGGTGAGTTTAATACCTTTCAGAGACAATATGGGTAATCAGTCTATATATGGCAGTGCAGTGCATACTGTGATTAACCGATGAGGGAAGCTGAAAAATGACCAAGTTCCATTGATTAAATTATTCTGCCCATAGGCAGCATAATCAATGACCATTGCTAAATGGTTTAATATAAACAGGTTCTCTTGATATTGCCACTAGATCAGGAATAAATCACTTAATATTTATATTCTGCCACTTCATTACATTTTTTTCAGAGGAACGTCAAGTAGCACAGTACAAATAAATGCTCAACTTCACATAAATAGGAAAACAACAGAACAGCATTGTTCATCCAGCCACAAAGCTGTGTTCCACCGCTGAGGTCCATGCTGGACATAATCCACCATCCCTAGAGAAAACTGACACTTGAAACCAATACAGTTATTTGCTCATGAATTTAAACATATGGCTGCAAAATTGGTGGTAGTCTTTTTCAGACTAGAAACCCAACAGACCAAGTTTTTTATACTGATTCTTTGCCCCCATTTAATGGAAGGACCCAGTATTTCTCCTGCAAGCAATGTTTGAAACAAATCAGAGTGACAGAAGCATGCTGTTTTATTTTTGTTTTTTTGATAAGTGGATACAAGGCAATATCTAGACACAATTTGAATAAGGCTTTTTTTAAGCAGAAAAGAACCACTGTAACACAAAGAACAACTGACAGTGTTTAAAATTTTCAATATTCTTTTATATAATTTTTCTAGTATTTCATTTTCCCACTCTGTTTTGGCTTGTCCCCTGTATTCTGAATTCAGAAGCAAATTCCTTGCCAAGTTATTACCAAACTCATACCCTATTTCTGATTTTGACAAACTCGCCTACCTGTTATCAGATGTCGACCCCTATGTTTTATACAGGGTGGCACTTTTTGTGTTGGCAACCAGGAAGATTTGAGCCAAAGCATTTGTACAGGAGTCTCACCTTGATACATCAGTGTTTTATCTTATTGTGACACAGTAGTCAATGTTTACCGTTTTACGTATGTAATATTGGAGAAATATTGTTTTATTTGCATTTGTACTGTACTATTTTAATTGTGATTTGTAATGGCCTTTGGCTACATACAATAAATGTTATCGCTTCATAGTATTTCATTTCAACTACTAATGAAACACTAAAGTCACTTGATCAAATACTAATTTGACTGTAAATTGTGAGACGCATCCTCAAACACTCAAAAATATTCTTGCTTTGTAAAACATTTGGAAGTGTTATAAATTATACTGTAACTGTCTTCCACATGTACATTCCACACTGCTTTCCCATAACTGTTCATTTTAATTTCCCCCATATGGCAAACCTGCTGAATTGGGGCAGGGAGAAGCCTCATCTATAGTATGTTTAGTATAGCAACCTTTCTCAAGTTGTAATTCTGACTATCAAAGTCAAGAAGTTTAGTGTTCATGCTCTAAAAAGTGAATCAACAGAGAGGATTTCTGTACCAAGGAAGAGAATCTTGATTCACCAAGTGTCAACCATGCAACGACACTATAAATTTATTTATTTATTATATTTATATACTGCCCTCCCCGGAGGCTCAGGGCAATTTACATAGAACATATAAACAATACATGAAACAATCTATAACATATGAATAACTGTACAATAATATTAATAACTAATGGCTGTAACAGTATAACAAGATAATAGTATAAACAATGCAACAGTGCAACAGTACAAACATGTCCAGAGTGCTCTGGTGGAGTTCTGGGAGGGAGGGTCTCAACCAAATGCCTGGCAGAAGAGCTCCTTTTTGCAGGCCCTGCGGAACTGTTTCAGCTCCGTCAGGGCCCTGATCTCCTCCGGGAGCTCATTCCACCAGGTGGGGGCCAAAACAGAGAATGCTCTGGCCCTGGTCGAGGCCAGGCAGACTTCTTTAGGGCCAGGGACCATTAGCCGGTTGGTAGCGGTGGAGCACAGAGCTCTTTTGGGGGCATAGGCAGGGAGGCGGTCCCTCAGTTACACTGGGCCCTGACCGCGTATGGTCTTGAAGGTAATTACCAGAACCTTTAGTCTGATCCGGAATTCAACTGACAACCACTGCAGTTGGTAGAGAATGGGCCAGATGTGGGACCTCCACGGTGTTGCTGTGAGGATCCTGGCAGCTGCATTTTGGACCAGGGCAGGCCTGCTTAAAGTGAGTTACAGAAGTCCAGTCTAGAGGTGACTGTCGCATGGATCACTGTGGCTAGGTGTTTCGGGGCCAGGTAGGACACTAGTAGCTTGGCTTGGCGGAGATGGTAAAATGCCAGCCGCGTTACCTTTGTGATCTGGGCTTCCATTGTGAGGGAAGCGTCCAGAATCACGCTGTGCTGCCCTAGCCGGCCACACACAGAGTTAATCCAAAAGAATGCATGATTTCCGAGTCATCCAAGTTCAGAGTGCATACCAGAGAGTAGTCAAAAGTCCAGTCCGGGTCTTATCCGAAGCCTTGACAGCCAATGTTCAAAGAAATACTGAAGGGAGAGTCATTTAGCTCACCAAGGTCAAAAGCCGGAAAGTCATTCAAGCATAAATCAAGTCCACAATATCTATTTGTCGTCAGTCGTTGTACCAAGAGTCGTCAAGCCGGGAATCAGTCAGGCAGAGCTTCGCTGAGGCGTAGGTAAACCGGAACCGGGTCAAGGTAACGGGTGGGCTTCCGCAAAAGTTGCACCCACACTGAGAAGCAGTGTTGCCATGCATAAATGAAGGCTGAGCTAACAGGCTAAGTGGTTGCACCTGTACTCAGTCTCCGTCCGTTGAATCAGCCCCACCTGGGCCCCATCTAGCTTTCTCAGCCGAGCACTTTGACGGCGTGCTGTCAACGCCATTCGTCTGCATTCCCTCCTGCGCTCCGGAGAGGAGTCTGGACTGCGAATGGGTGTTGCTGCAGGCTGAGGTGCTGCTGGCGCAGAGGGCACGAAGACTGCCCGGCTGGGACCTGGCTGTGTGTCCCTATCGGAGCTTGCCTCTGTAACCGGCATCCTGCTGCTATGCCCCAGCTCCTCATCTTCCTCCTCCGAGGGATCTGGCAGAACAGGCTCTGGCATTGGTGCAGAGGCACCCTCCGGTAACGGGGCCATGACACATGGCTAGGTTCCTGGAGGAGTGTGCCGTAGAGAGCTGCACCCCTGGGGCAGGCAGACACGTTTCCTCACATGGGCCCTTCCTACCCAGCCACAGGACCTCCGTCATTGAAGGATTGAGCTTCAGGCGAAT
The DNA here is from genome assembly GCF_049243985.1 of Paroedura picta. NCBI lineage: Eukaryota > Metazoa > Chordata > Lepidosauria > Squamata > Gekkonidae > Paroedura > Paroedura picta. The sequence goes on along the minus strand of NC_135375.1, from coordinate 80,191,436 downwards.
CTGCTTGAGCCATCTCATCACTGCTTCCAGGCAGCTGGCTAATGCTTCTGGGGAAAAGTCAGGACGGCCATCCATCAGGAGTAAGAGCTGGGTGTCATCTGCATGTTGATGACAACCCAGCCCAAACTTCCGTACCAGTTGTGCAAGAGGACACATGAAGATGTTGAATAGGATAGGAGACAGGATGGCTCCCTATGGAACTCCGCAAGTAAGTTGCTGCCGGTCTGATGTTCTCTCTCCTATTGCAACCCTCTCTCCACGATCCCGGAGGAAGGAGATCAGCCATTGAAGGGCTGCCCCTCGTATTCCGGCATCGATGAGGCAACGAGCTAGAAGCTCATGATCAACTGTGTCAAACGCTGCTGAGAGGTCTAGTAATATCAGCAGTGTCGACCCACCTCAGTCTAACTGGCGATGGAGGTCATCCGTCAGGGTGACTAGCGCTGTCTCTACCCCATGGCCAGGCTGACTGGGATGGGTATAAGACCTAAGCATCTTCCAGGTATTCTGTCAGTTGGTTTGCGACAGCCCTTTCCCAGAAACGCTAAATGCGAGACGGGTTGATCGTTGTTGGGCTCTCACGAGTCTAGAGATGTTTTTTTTCAGCAGTGGACGTACCACAGCCTCTTTCAATCCCTCTGGGAATTCCCCCTTTCCCCAGAGGGGGCCCTTTATAAATGTCACTGATTACACAGATACAGCATATACATTCACTACCAAGCTTTTTTGAAATGATGCATGGCCTACCTATGATGCTCCTTCAGCATGTATAATCCCAACATGCCAACAAATGTTGAGGGTATATTGACAATGACTACATAGCCAGCCACCACTTCAAATGCCACCACTGTACAGATACAGAACTAGTTTTGAATTGGTAGGGAGAGAGGAAAAGAAGCACAGTAAAAGACAAATGAGGGACAGGAAGAATTCTGGGGGAGATAAAGAGCAATGTTCAATGTAGGGATTAGAAACTAGACCCCAATGGCGTCAGTATGGTCCTGAAAAAACATTTTGCACCTCCTTCCTCCCAAGACAAATTTAAAATGTGGCATTTTAATGATCTTAAAGCAGCCTTAAAAAACATCAGTCACTACAAAATGGATTATCCTGAAAAAAGGAAAGTTGGAGAAAAATTGGTTAAAATCTCTTCCCCTACAAATTACTTCTCCTCCAAAAGACTTCAATGATTTCAAGCACCTATGAAATATTATGAGAAGCATTAATTCTCATCTGGAATTCTAGGACAGAAAGGTTTCAGAGTCCTACACAGTCTTGAATCCTGTCATCTAGCGGGAAACAACTGGATCCAATCTTTCCTCATATTCCTAAACAACTGATATATTGGAATCCTGTTTCACTTACTGGGTGAGAATGGATGTTTGCTCACCTGACACAATATTTCCCCCATCCAACAACAATTTTTGCCCCATAAAATTAAATGAAGGCCATAGTCTGCTATTAGTAGTATAAATATCCCTATATAATTCTGGAAAGAAGACCTTCAAACAATGTTAATTACTTTTAAAATTCTATGCTTTTCTTTAAACATTTGAGATACAACTGAAGTACTTCCTGATTTTACCCGATGAATACAGAAACACAAAAACACTGATTAAGTATTTATCTCTGCTTGTTTTTTTATCAAAAAAGTTTCAAAAGGCAAACTAACTAGAAATAACCTATATCTTTTTTACATAATTCAGAGATCAATAGTATTTAAAGTAGTTGGAAAGTACACTAATATGGATATACTGTTACAATGGCTTGTTTGAAAATACCTGGAGGCTTTAGCATATCCCAAAGGGTTTTCTCATTTGCACAGTAAAGATACATTTTTGTTTGTACCTGAATATTAAAACAGACTATAGTTATAGTCACCAAATAACAAGTACAACAAATGCTGAAGAATGAAATCTTTCTGTTTAGCACAGGAATCCTCACTACTGGCAATGAGGTTTCAATTAAATTTTGAAATTTTTAGGGCATCAATCCCAGTTTGGGAACATGAAAGACTTCTGAAAAAGAAAAGTAACTTTCCTTTGTTCAATGTTAAAATATTCCCACATCAAATCAGTACAAAGGTGTGTTTTCCCAAATGATTTTTTCACCAGTACAGCTTAATTAAATTTAATTAAAATGATTCATAGGAAAGGTTCTTAAAAGGATTGAAAATATATGAAGTGGTTAAATAAAAATGATGTCCAAATACCTGTATACACCTATTCTTTTTTGCCGCAAAGCTAGGCATCCTCCCGTTTGCTATGCCACAATTTTCCTTGGTAAATACTGAAAAAGTCCATGCACGTCTCATGTCCTCATAATAGTAGTACAAGGTCTTCCACTGTTCCTCCATGTTCTACTTGAGGTACCATTTTTGGAACTAGTTTGCAAAATCCTCAAAATTCTCAAGTCACCTTTTTATTTTATTAACTAGATAGAAGTTAATGAATATTTAGGAAAAGGGTAAGGACTCTAAGTCACAGTTCTTTCCCTGTTCTTCCTATGATAAGAGAAATAAATTGTTTCATTCATTTGCTGGTCATTCTACATGAACACAAACATACATGCAGAGTCCAGTCTTGAAGATAACCAAGCACTTAAAAAGATGTCATATAGACTATGGAGAAGTTGTTTTCTGTTGCCCCAGAGGGTCAGAGTAGAACCAATGGGTTGAAATTAATTCAAAATAATGTTTGGGTAAAAATCCAGAAGTACCTGACAAAGAGATTCCTCAGTGGAACAGGCATTCTTGGGAGGTGGTGGCTTCTCCTACTTTGAAAGTTTTTGAGTAGAGGCTAGGTAGCCATCTGACAGAAATGCTGGTTCTTTGAACTTAGGCAGATTGTGAGTGGGTGGGCCAAAGAGATTGTGTACTGCTTCGCTCTTGTGGTCCTGTCTTGCATGCCCATAAAAATGCCGATCACCACTTGGGGATTGGGAAGTTAATTTCTTCCAGGCCAGAAACCTGAAGAATGCAGGAAACTCACAATTACCTGTCTACCCACAGTGACCAAAATTCCATGTCCAGATGATGTCTACCCCAAAAACCAGAATCCCTATAATTCTTAAAACCAGCAGGTCCAAGAATATAAATACCCATTTTCAAGGGCTTCAGGCTACCACACCTGCACCAATATTGTTGTCTACTCAGTTTTACTACTCTAGAGTTGGGATTCCATTAGACTTGCCTTATTTGCTACTAGTTCATCTAGCTAAAACAGTTTTCACCAAGTTTAGGGCTTCTCCTCTCAATTCTCTTTCAAACTGAGTGCCTATAAATAAGATTCAACTGAGTAATTCCACTCTCTTTTCAAGAGCTTCCTTGAGTTCATAACTGATATCTTCTTCTCCTTCCCAGGATATGAATTTCATTCACCATAACCAACTTCAGCCAGAGGGCAGTAACTAGCCAAACATCTTTAACTGAGGAAGAACATTAAGCTCAGGAAGGCTCCCCTAAAACGGAAGGAGGCAGAAGGTAGCCCATGGTTCATCTTTGGACTATTACCCATTTCCCAGTAGAACATACAGCATTTGCTGGTTGTTAATTATTTCACAAAGAATCCAGCAAAGATCTCCTTATATTCTTAAGCAAAAGGACACACAACAGTATAGTTAACACAGCTGATTGTGCCTTAACTATGAAGATGTCCTGAATATGAACTCTTCATTTAACAGTTGACAGTGGAGTATGCTGGACAAGTAAAAAAAGCAAAGACCACACATGACCAAAATAATTCAGTCCTTTCTAGCAGAACACATACACTCCAGAAGCCCCTTCTTGAGTAAGTGATGCATTACCCCTTAACACTCCGCTGTGATGAATGTAGCTTTAACCACAGGCAGCCTCATGCTGCAAGTCTTCTTTCTGAATCTATAAAATATCTCAATAAAATCAACAGTAATGTAATAGTTTGGCACTGTTAAAATGTTATTCCAAATGAATGGTTATTCGCTGTAATTGAAGAGCTATTCTAAATGAACAGTTAATAACCAATTATTTTATAGCTTGATAAAGTTTGACCCTGTTAAATAAAATGTTATTTAATAGGTCAAACTTTACTGAGCTATAAAGTTTGTGGTTATTAACCATTCATTTGCAACAAGTGTATCTAGAACAGAAAATAATAAACTACATAAACTTTTTAAAGTATTTACATCCTACCTTCCATCAAGGGGAGGGAAAAAAGAAACAAAGCTGACATGGCTGAATACTTTTCAGTCAGTAAAGGGAAAGACTAACACAAATTTCTTACAGATAGCAACAAAAGATTATTAAAATGACAGCAACATTTCATCAACTAATCAGTTAAATAATCCAATTCAAAACCTTTTGGTTAAAAGGATACTCCAATTAATGAGGCAGCTTATTATTTTTAGTGAAGGCAAGAGCCATCAAAAGAGATGTTTCCCCTACTCACTCACAAAGGAAAAAATACTATTTCTATAGTTTAAGGCTGTTAATATTTGAGGTTTTACTGTCAATTTTAATTTGGTTGGCATTTTGTGATGTCCTGCATTATGGAAAAGTCGCTGAACATTTGAATAGAAGAGCAGAATATATAGGGTCCTCATCCTTAGCTTTGTTACCCCAATTCTCTGACAATCAATGGAGACAACTCCACAATGTAGAGTACATTTCTCTGTTACTAAGTGCACTTTGGCCCTCTGAAAGACACTGATCATACATTACTAGAAATTCCTAGTGTTGGAGGAATACACTGTCTAGTGGACAGCTGCCACATGGGATGTGTGGATCAGACAGGCTTAGAATCTAAGCCATAAGGAATACATACATATAGTTTGTGCGTATATCATCTAACAAAAACATACTTTCTCATTTCAGAACTATTGTTATATTATGTGTAAATTTACTCAGATTTTTAATTATTCATCACTTGATTAAGTTCATGTAGTTAATCAAAATTTGAGAAAAGTGCCCATAGAACTGCAGCCATAGTGAGTTATTTCACTCCTCCGGAATGGCTGTGAATCAATTATGTCTCATCTTCGAGAGTGAAATCCAGGAGGAAGGGGACTCGTTCAAAGAATCCAATTATTAAAAAAAATATCCTCATACTTACCTTTCCACAACTAAGCTTATTGCTTGCGTAATATCTGGGTTTGCGACTTGGAGGCGTTTCCACAAAGACCATACAAACTCTTTATCAGCCTTAAAACACAAGCAGAAGATAGAACATATTCAATAAGCTGATGCTATGGGTAAAAGCCTAGTTGTTCTGCAATACATATTTGCTCAATAGCCTCATGGAACCACATAATTCATGCAAAGGACAGCTTTAAAAATAAACACATTTACAAGTAAGAACATTTTTGATGGATCAAGATAATATTCCTATGCCAGTCAAGTGACATCAATAATAGAATTACCTATTTATGTAACTTTGTATACTGGTCTTCTCTCAATGGTGGGGCCTATCAAATATATTGCTCACACAGGTAGGCTGATTCAGAGACCTAAATTCCCTTGCCTGTGCATTCATCTCCTACCAACAGCACTTAGTTTGCTGTCCTTAAACACTGTGCCAGATTTTCACCAGTTCCACTTATGCTTGAGGCTTTTTATGTGGTTCGAAACCTTAAGAGGAGAGCTGTCGGACCCAAGTCTAAAGCAGCTGCAACTCTGCCTCATCAGCAGTGTTTTTGAAGTACAACAATATACTCTTTAAAAAGGCGTATATATCTACAGTACATAAGAATTACCATTATATAATCTTGTTGAAAATGTTTATAGTATGAAAAAGCATACTACACATTTTACCAAAGCCTTACCTTCAGAAAAATTCACATACTCCTAACGTTTTGTTTATGTTCATAGGAGTAATTTTCAGTGCTACCTCAAATTTCTCACTTATTCCTTTGGAAAACTGAACAGAGCCCTCAAACTTTTTCACATCCAGAGTAAAACCTTGTCTTAAAAAAAACCCAACAACTAGTTTTTAAAAAAGAAATACTTAATAGATTTTTCCCTCCATTCCTCTTCTCAAAATTCACAATTTTTCAGTTGGAATTTTTTTTTTGGGGGGGGGGGTCACATCTCTATGTATCCTGAATTGTAAGGCTTAGACCTGGTTTGCCTTTATTTTTTAAGGGGAGCTTTTACCTACCCAAGACGTGAGAAGGGGAAAGCCCTGTTCATTTAACACATTTGTTTATTTGTTTCAACTTTTAGCCTACCACTCCTGAAAAAATGACTAATGGTGGCTTACAAATAAATATTCCCTGATAAAATCCTTCCTAAACATGTTGCCTTGCTGTTCTTCCCCTTGCATCAACTTTCTTAAATAAGCTTTGCATTTTCAGTCTGCCTACCACTTTACACTTTATAGGTTTACTGTCCCTTTCCCCCAATTCTTCAAGGAGCCCTACTAGAATCTAGCCTACTGTACAGCACAGGTTCTTACACATGCCACTGAATGTAACAGTAATACACAGCCTTAAAAATATTTAATTAAAAATATCTAACTAAAATGCCCAACATTTTTCTTAATATAATTTATTTCATCCTGCAAATTTTGTCTGAAAAGCAGTAATATTGGCTGTAAGTTACCCTAATCATAGTAAAGAGTTTTAAAACATTTTTTAAAAAAACCCCAACAACTCTGCTTGCACAATTAACAAACATCAATGAGAGCTTCGTGAATGGGTCTGGGAGCCAAATAATTTCCTCTCAAATAAGACCACATTTCCAGTCTGAAATTGGCACAGCGACTCAATGCTACAGCTGTCAAAGCCCGGGATATATCAATCTTCAATGTACCCAAGGACTGTTCTGTCTGCTTCAGGTATGTTAGCAGCACTCCGAGGTCAGCTGAAGTGTACCTTGAGCCGCTAAAACTTGTATGCACAGGACAGAATACAGATGTCATTTGGAAGATTCCCCCAAATTTCCTCATTAAAAATAAAATTACGCACACTACCATTCTATGTCAGAAAAAGAAGAGGCTCACTTTGGGATTGTGTGTGGAGGCTGGAAAGAGAGATGTATAAAACATAAATATTTAGAGTGCTTTGGGAGCTATATTGAAAGTGAGATGCTCTTCCCCAAGCAGCAAAGCATCTGCAATGATTGCAGGTCAGGCCGCAAACTGAAAAAGTGACAGTTATGAAAGAGAGAGACAATGGAATTGTGCTTCAGTCAAGAGTGAAAATAATTATACCTTATCATCGTCATGTTAGGAGACATATGGAAATGCAGAACAACTCAGCCTCTGATCCCTGTTACTAGTGAATATGGTTGCACTGTAATAGGAATAGAACAGATCCCTACATGCAATATTCAAAAGCACACAGTGTATATACTATGAAAAGAGAAATGTAAACAATCATTTGAGAGTTCAATTCACTGTTTCAGGACTGTTCAGCCTTTTTGAAAAGTTTTCAGAACACAGTTAAGTGAAGAAAAGCATTTGCAACACTCACAGTAATGGATACTCACTGGTTTTTGAATCAAAATTACAGGCACATGCCACTCGTACAGAAGAACAAACAGCCTCAGAGGAATACAACTTTCCCTTCACTACCTTTCTTTCTGAGCAAGTCACTGGTGAGATAGGTCGCCAATGAGAAAAAGCAATTTTGCTAAATATCACAAATGATGCAAACAGAAGGTAGGAATTCCCACTTGTTGGAATCAGGCAAAGAAGCTGATTGTAAAGAAGAACAGATCAGTTAAATATACTGAGATGCAACAGGCAGCTTCCTTTGCAGAGCTTACCTGGATCTTTAATTTAGATATTTATTTTTCATAGCACAACATACTCATAGCTATCAGAATCCAGTTGTTTCTACCATTATTTAGTGATGTTCATGTAGTTATGTATGTAGAATTCAGCCTTGTAGGAACTGGGAGCAGCCTGTCTCATCTGGTTATTTTATAGCCCCTCATGTCCCCTCCCTGCATTCCACCCCTCCCCTCCCTTTCACTCTAACCATCTGCTCCATTCCACCCCACCCCACCATGTCTTGGAGCCGAATCCCTTACCTATGTGATGGTCTCCCACTTTTCTGGATTCCCACGGGAGGGGAAGGCAGAAGAAGGAATATACGAAAGACCTGTATCTTGGGCCCCAGTTTCAACAATGTTTTGATGAGTGTACTTCCCTGCTCAATAAATGAAGTCTTTTGCTTCAAAGTCAATAGTTTTCTCTTCTGGGCAATTGAAGATCCTCAGAATAGCATTGTACAGTTTGTGAGTTTCTGGTGTAGGTAACCTTAAACCCAAGTAGATGCATAGCTTGATGATTCAGCTTTCTAAAAATTCAATGCAGATCAAAAATTTAAAATACAGTATCTTGATAGTGCAATAGTTAAGTATAACACTTTCTAAATGACACTCCATAAACAACTCGGGGCATGGCTAGACCAACCTTTTTCAACCTTTTGACCTTGGAGGAGCTCCTTAAAAAAATTGTCAAGCTTCAGTGAGCCCTGTAAGTAAGGTCAGCTGGCTATCCTGCCCTGCAATGCCGCTGGAAGTGACATGTCACCAGAAGTGACATCACCACCTGCGTTAACAGGCAAGCTTGAGGAGGACTATGGAAGAAGAGACAGGAGGTAGGAGTAGGCATGCCGGCTCTTCTCCCTCCCAGGTGAATAAGCCTTGAGAAAACTCACTTACATGTGGGAAAGGGAAGGGGGAGCAATGGAAACAGCTTGTGACTGAGTCCATTAAGACAAGAGGAAAAAGACCACGGACCCCTGGTAGGGAATCCCTGGGCTAAACAGTACAAGATCCAGCAATCTTTAAGAAGTTAAGCAAGTTTCGCCCAGGGCAGTACCTGCCCACAAATTCTCCCAAGAAGTTTATGTAAACTGTCTCGAAAATGATGAAGAAAGTAAATGAATAAAATAAAGCCCAAGCAACCTACAGAAGCACTTCGAGCATTACAGGGGAACAGAGCAGTACATAAAAATATGCTAAGCTCCAGAATTTTGGCTGCTCAATCAAAACAACTTCCATCAGCTGTTCGCGTTGTGGTTAAGAGTGGTCCCTTATAATCTGGTGAGCTGGGTTTGATTCCCCGCTCCTCCTGCAGCCAGCTGGGTAACCTTTGGCTCATCACCTGTTAGAAGGTGTTCTAAAAGAGCAGTCTCTCTCAGAGCTCTCTTAGCCTCATTTACCTCACAGGGTGTCTGTTGTGGGGAGAGGAAGTGAAAGTGATTATAAGCTGCTTTAAGGCTTCTTTGGGCTGTGAAAATCTGGGTATAAAAAAACAACTCTCCATCCTCATCATCACGTATTTCTCCTTCCTGTAGCACAGCAGGCCATCTAATTAAACCAGAAAGATAGCTCTGGGTAGCCTACACTGGGTAAAGAAAATGCCTCTTCCAGAGAGTGTCACATTCATAAGACTTTTTAAACCTTTCTGCCTACATTATCTTCCCTCTCCCCAACATGTAAAATTGTAATAGCAAGTAGCCCCAGGACCAGGAATCCCCCCCCCATTTACATTAAAGGTAAAGGTATCCCCTGTGCAAGCACCGAGTCATGTCTGACCCTTGGGGTGATGCCCTCTAGCGTTTTCATGGCAGACTCAATACGGGGTGGTTTGCCAGTGCCTTCCCCAGTCATTACCGCTTACCCCCCAGCAAGCTGGGTACTCATTTTACCGACCTCGGAAGGATGGAAGGCTGAGTCAACCTTGAGCCGGCTGCTGGGATCGAACTCCCAACCTCATGGGCAGACAGCTCCAGACAACATATCGCTGCCTTACCACTCTGCGCCACAAGAGGCTCATTAGCATGTAAATATTGGCATGTAAATAGGGGGGAAATACTTTTTATTTAATTTTCACTCTTATCTTCAGTCTAAAATGGAAAACTTGGAATTCTGTAAGAAACATGAAAGCAGAAACCTATTTATGAAGTATTTTCCTTCAGAATGATAAATCAAATACCCTTTCAAACAATAATTTTATTGCCAACTTACTCTCCTGCAGATCTCTGTAAAAAGTGAGCAGTGATACTATTGTTACTGTATATGTTTTAGGACTTGCTGAAAACCCACATTCAAGTGGAACAGAATACATAATTTCTTCAGCTGTTTGGTTCAGCAGGAGGGCAATCTGAGTTTTCTATGCTCAGTGTCCTGTATGAAGATACAATACGTTGTACATTTGTTCTTGCTTGTTAGCTAGCTGCAAAGTGTTGCTCAATTCATACAATGTTCCTTATTCAAGTTCAAGGAAAGTTCAAAACAAAACACATGGATCTTAAAAAAAAAAGATTAGAGAACAAAATTTGTAAAATCACATTTTAAAGGCTGGAAAGAATTTTTGAAAATGAGACCAAGTTAGCAAATAGTACAACTTTTATACTAAGTTGCGCACAATACATTGCTTTCTTAAAGCAACAAGGTTCAGAATCAACAAATAAGTGATTTATATTTCAGTTTATCTAAAATTATTCCAAGATTTCAAATTTCTAATTATTTTTAGTCCTTTCCCAGCATTCAAGGACATAAACATAAAGCGGTTTATTTCTAATGAATTATGTTAACAGGTCTTTAAAGTCCCTTGACAACATTTTTTGGGCAGCAAAGCTGCATTTTACTTTTTGTACATTCTAATCTGGATACTGGTTGCAATATTATATTCATTTATTTATATAATGTATAGTCCAATACACCAGCAACAATTGTAAAAATACACAATACATCACTTGGTCCATTTATAGATCATTTTGATCCATGAATGCAATAGCAACAAAACTTAAGATCTATGTAGAGCAATAGTTCTCAACCTGGGAGTTGGGACCCCTCCTGAAAATGCTAGCCAATTTATATACAATTTATATACAATTTATAACCAGTTTATATACAATCATGAACAATGGATCTTCACTCCATAGGTCACTTTCAATTATGACCTATTCCACCTGAGGAATTTGCCCCCAGGACACCTTCTCATTGTTCTTGAGTTTTAGTGATCCTTACGCATGACATTGGCAGCAACCCGGAGTTCTCAAGTGGCTGGTGTGAGTTTTAGTCAAATTTGCTCCATGATGAGAGAAATCATCAGAATTCGATTTGCCACTTTTTGCCCCACAGCAATCCAGGGGGCAAACAGGGGCAAACCTGTTTCATTGTTGTGGTGTTTCTCCATAGCAATGCAGTTACTTAAAATGTGTGTTGTGGTGTTTTTTCATAGCAACATAGAACTGCACTTTATTTAAAAAATAATAATTTTTGGTCTCAGAGGGGGACGAAAATTTGAGTCCCTGATACAACTGCTGTGCAGGGATTGGTGGCTTGCAGTGATTGACAAGTTGTGGAGCGAGAAGTTTGTGTTGTTTTCCCTTGCTGCCTCATTGGGAGGCAAAAAGCCGCAACAAGGTAACAGGAAAATGTGGGAGGGGTCTCCTGCCAGAAAACTTGCAAATGTTTACAACCTCACATTTACAAGTAGCAGAAAGTGCGGGTTTTACACCTCCATGCGGAATTGGTCTATGTAAGGACTACATCAATGATGCCTTGAAATGCATCATAAATCAATCACTGACTAACAGATCATTCTCCATGTCAGCCTTTTTCATCCAGGGTTTCATGAAACCGTGGGGTTTCTTGGTGGCCCTAGAGGGGTTTTCCAAATGTGTGGAAGTTAATTAATTTTAATATATTTTTAAAATGTGTTGAACATCAGGTGATATGGCCATATATGGACATGTCAACCTGCCCTTTCCTCCCAGAATAGCGAATGATGGGCCTGGAGGGAGTGGGATAGGGAGGGGCTCCAGGTAGATGTGTATACATCAGTGGTTCCCAAACATATTCTGCACAATCACACCACTTCTGAGGTTTTTGAAGCCTGAAGAATGTTTCAGGGGTTTCTCAATGGTAAAAAATTTGAGGAAGGCTGTTCTATTTTCTCCTTGAGAATAATTATGTGGCCAATTATTTCCCATTCTCCAATCTACCCTTCTTGAGCAAGATATTGTGAGCAGTAGCAGGACAACTCAAAGGCTTCCTGGATATCACATCAAAATCACAAGATGTCATAGTCCCATTGTATACGGCACTGGTCAGACCACACCTGGAGTAATGTGTGCAGTTCTGGAGGCCTCACTTCAAGAAGGACGTAGATAAAATTGAAAGGGTACAGAGGAGAGCGACAAAGATGATCTGGGGCCAAGGGACCAAGTCCTATGAAGATAGGTTGAGGGACTTGGGAATGTTCAGCCTGGAGAAAAGGAGGTTGAGAGGTTGATAGCCCTCTTTAAGTATTTGAAAGGTTGTCACTTGGAAGAGGGCAGGATGCTGTTTCCATTGGCTGCAGAGGAGAGGACACGCAGTAATGGGTTTAAACTACAAGTACAACAATATAGGCTAGATATCAGGGAAAAAATGTTCACAGTCAAAAGTAGTTCAGCAGTGGAATAGGCTGCCTAAGGAGGTGGTGAGCTCCCCCTCACTGGCAATCTTCAAGCAAAGGTTGGATACACACTTTTCTTGGAAGCTTTACGATGCTTAGGGCTGATCCTGCGTAGAGCAGGGGGTTGGACTAGATGGCCTGTATGGCCCCTTCCAAACTCTATGATTCTATGATATTCATCTGTTCTAGACCCTTTCAGTCTGGTTTCAGACCAGGCTTTGAAACAGGAATGGCACTAGTACTATAGTTGATCTTCATTTGAATGCAGAGTCTATGCCTCTATTGTTCTTACTGGATCTATCAGTAGCCTTTGATACATACTGTTTAATTAAGGGGATTGAAAGAAGTTATTGGAAGGGATGTGCCTTGGATTGGCTTAAATAGTTCTTTACAGGTAGGACTAAGAAAGTCAGTTCTGAAGATGATCATTAGTATAGGACTTGTTAGAGGGACACCACAAGACTCAGTCTAATCCAGCATTTTATTCAGTCTCTAAGTAAAGCCCAAGAGGGCGATAAGGCAGTAGAAATGCTGTCTGAAGCTGTCTGCCCATGAGGCTGTGAGTTCAATCCCAGCAGCCGGCTCAAGGTTGACTCAGCCTTCCATCCTTCCGAGGTTGGTAAAATGAGTACCCAGCTTGCTGGGGGGGGGGGTAAACGGTAATGACTGGGGAAGGCACTGGCAAACCACCCCGTATTGAGTCTGCCATGAAAACGCTAGAGGGCATTACCCCAAGGGTCAGACATGACCTGGTGCTTGCACAGGGGATACCTTTACCTTTAAGTAAAGACCTTGAGCATGCTGATGATACTCAGCTCTGTATCTGTCCAACTCATGTGTGACCCAGTTAAAACTGAATCCTGATAAGATAGAAGCAATGCTGGTTGAGAAGGCTGAATTTTTGAAGGGCCCTGTGCTACTCAGTTTTGATGGGGTCCAACTAATATTCTCTGATTCAGTTAACAGTTCACTTACTCAGGAATAGCACTAGCGAAGCAATCAAATACAGCTGCAAAAAAGCATTCTATCAGCTTTTAGCATCTAGCAGTTGGTCCCTTACCTTGACTTAGCCAATCTGACCATGTCATGGCTACCTCAAGGCTAGACTACTATAATACACTGTACATAGTTCTTTGCTTGAAGTAATCTCAGAAAGTCCAGTTGGTACAAAATGCTGCAGCCAAATTACTAGTGGATACCAGTTAGAACATGTATGTCACTTCCGCCCTTTAGTTGCTCCACTGGTTAACAATCAGCTACCAAATTCTATTTAAAGTACTGATTATTACCTACAAGACCCTTCAGTGGCTAGGATCCACATACCTGTGGGTCTGCCTCTCCTACTGTGCAGCTTTGATAATCTCAGCAGAATCTACTAATGGTTCCTTCATACAAATTGGTAACATCAGCAGCCACCACACACATACATTCTCTGTGGAAATGTGTGCCTGAGGAGGTCAGGAAAGCTTCTACCATATTATCATTCTGCAAAATGAATGGAACATAAATGCTTAGGAGAGCATTATTGCAATGGAATTGATCTGTAGAGGGAAAGAATACTCCTGAAGGGCACCTTCATATGTGAGTAGACAGCACTGCCTGTACCATTGTAATCCCACATTCTGTACTATGCTGACCTCGATGAACGGCTGTTCATAACGGCATTCAATCAAGACTCCTAGAGTGATGCATTGTTTATTATGTATTTTATCCTATATGGTCACAATGTTGCTCACTTTGTTCAATTCTGTATTCTTAGTCCTATTATCAATCCAGTGCCTTTTACTGTAATAATGTTTTCCCTCTCTGTTTATACTCTAATCTGCCTTGAATCTCAGTGGGAAAGATGGGATAATAACAACACAAGTTGCTAGTAGCCTTTAAGAAGGATTCACTATGCACACAGTCCAGTCAACAGCAAAGCTAAACAGGGAAAGTTCTTTTCTGTCATTCAATGTATGAATGTAGTTTCCCAGAAGAAAACATGAACAAAATTCTACATTAACAAAATTCAGGAAATCAGGGTTTCTGTTTTTGATCACTGGCTAAGGTAAGAGATTGCAAAGAGATTGCAAAATACTGGTCAGAATATCAGTCTGACCGATGGGAATCTACCATTGTAACTTGCTTCTTAATGATGCTCAGCATTTGCATAGTGTTCATCTGTCTGTAAATTTCAAAGCTGTTTTGAAAACAGGAATGTGTGTGAAATCCCATGATACATATAGCATAGCCAAACACATACTTGGCACATTCTCCTTGAGAGTTAATATGGCTATATAGAGATTTATCTGTTAGAGTCCAATGTAGGCAAACCATTTCATAGGTAACTGTCATCTCCATTCTATCTGAGGTGGAAGAGTCATATTAACAAATGTTTTTATTGCAGTTTGGCAAAATAACTACTGATAATTAACCCCACAAAGTCTTCAACCACTACGCATGGAAAACTGAGGTAAAAACAATAATTATGAAAGGCACATGATACAAGACCTGGGATCATTAACAGAATACCATCATGCAACTTAAGTGTTAGGAGAGTTAGATATACGTTTCAGCCTGAAATCTTCATAATTCTTTGGACAAATAGCACTCTCAGAGACTGAATTCACAGACAACTAAGGATGTTCAATAAAGCTTCAGATTTAAAACACTCATGAAATATTCGGGAAAAAATTAATAAAGATTACTAAGCAAATAGAAAAGGGAGATTTTTTGTCATGGGCTTCCTTCTACCTAAAAAGTAAGACAAGCCATTAAAGACAAACTCTTTAGCAATTTTTAGCTATGCAATTTTTAGCTATTCAAAATACATAGACATATTATAAGGCTGTGAAAATGATAATAATAGATCATAGTTTTGGCAAAAAATGAAGAAAAATATTGTGAACACTGCCATATTTTGGGCAATAACATCAAGAATGTTATACAAAATGAACATGCTGCTTCAGATTTCAAATGGCCAATTTCAAAAAGCCCAATTTCCTTGAGATTTTTTAAAATGTGAAAGAAATATGAGTACTGAAGAGTTTATGATCTTACTGCTGAGGTGGTCCTTGTTGACATCAATTTTGTATCAAAGTTTTCATATTTTTTAAAGCCTGCATTTGCAAACATATAGCATCAAAGACAAACAAGACTCCCAATAGGTTTAGGCTGCATATTCCTCTGTTTCAGACAGAGAACATACACATTTCTGGGGATGACTGAATATTAATCATTTTACAGAACCTGAACACAAAGGTCAGTTTGTTCATATTTACACCATAAACCATATATTTAAAATCCTGCTAATGATGGGATGCTATATATCATCGTTGATTATAATTTTGGGAGTAAAGGTATTTGAAACCCAATCCAGCTAGGGAATATAGATATACATGAGTAGACTTCTGCACATATATATCCTTGACAGGAGAAAGAAACATGCACAAACAGCTGATTCCAGATGAAAGCACACCTATTACCCTTATTAGAAACATCACAAACAGTACAAATTGAAATGGGAAGTTTAATTTAGATCTGCCTATTTCTCATCTCTGGCTGCACTTGCAGAGTTGAGGCAGGGCTTCAGCTGATACTAATGAAGAAGAAGAAGAAGAGTTGGTTCTTATATGCCGCTTTTCCCTACCTGAAGGAGGCTCAAAGCGGCTTACAGTCGCCTTTCCTTTCCTCTCCCCACAACAGACACACTGTGAGGTAAGGTGAGGCTGAGAGAGCCCTGATATCACTGCTCAGTCAGAACAGCTTTATCAGAGCCGTGGTGAGCCCAAGGTCACCCAGCTGGTTGCATGTGGGGGAGCGTAGAATCGAACCTGGCATGCCAGATTAGAAGTCCACACTCCTAACCACTACACCAAACTGGCTCTCCATGAGTGTCCATCAGGGCAACAGATTTGATGAGATGCCCCTCAGAGGTGTAACTCATGATGTACTGTGAACCACATAATCAAAAAAGGCAGAAAGGATCGATAAGTAAGAGAAAACAGTATGTATCCTATAGAATTTTTCTATAAGTTCATATCGCAGCAGACATCTGCTAAAAATAATGGTGTCACTCACTCATTACACATGGATAGAGTTATCAATAAGGTAAAGGTATCCCCTGTGCAAGCACCGGGTCATGTTTGACCCTTGGGGGTGACACCCTCTAGCGTTTTCATGGCAGACTCAATGCGGGGTGGTTTGCCAGTGCCTTCCCCAGTCATTACCGTTTACCCCCCAGCAAGCTGGGTACTCATTTTACCGACCTCGGGAGGATGGAAGGCTGAGTCAACCTTGAGCCGACTGCTGGGATCAAACTCACAGCCTCTTGGGCAGAGCTTCAGACTGCCTGACTGCTGCCTTACCACTCTGCGCCACAAGAGGCTGTAGAGTTATCAATACAGTAGGGGAAAATATCTTGTCCCTTTAATAAACGTTGAATGAGTGGGAATGAGCAACTAAAGCTTTTAGTCAAATGGTTAAATAACAACACCCAATAAAAACTTGATTAAATTAATATTAAAGAGACATCTAGAGGCCATTTTAAAAGTAAGCAACCCTACACAGACTGTAGCAGTAGAAAATATCAAGAGTCCAGTAGCACCTTAAAGGCTAACAAAACTTGTGGCAGAGTATGTGTTTTCATGAGTCACTCACAAAAACTCATTTTGTTGTTGTTAGGTGCGAAGTCATGTCCGACCCATCGCGACCCCATGGACAATGATCCTCCAGGCCTTCCTGTCCTCTACCATTCCCCGGAGTCCATTTAAGTTTGCACCTACTGCTTCAGTGACTCCATCCAGCCACCTCATTCTCTGTCGTCCCCTTCTTCTTTTGCCCTCGATTGCTCCCATACCAAAAACTCATACCCTGCCACAAATTTTGTTAATCTTAAAGGTTCTACTGGACTCTTGCTCTTTATTGCTGCAGACAGACTAACATGGATAACCATCTTGATCTACACAGCCTAGTTTGTGTACGTGTTCTACACTCATTAAGCTTGCAAAGCCTAAAACTAACCACATGAATGGATTGTTGGACTTAAAGGTATCACTGGACTTAAATGCCTTACACATATGGATTGTTGGTTACAATTAATTTGTTTTGAAAATTACATGTCATTATATTTTTAAAGCTATAATAGTCACCAGTACTCTATAACCTAAATGTTGCAAGGTGACTCCACCTCAGTTTCCAGGAACTTCCTAAATAGCAGGGGGCTTAGAAGTCACCATTTAACTATCCATTATCTCTAACCATGTGTGTCATTGTGGGGGGTCAAAATGTCTGGGGGGTGTACTTAAAGTCATTTAACATCTGCTAACAACTTGCAAGGAAAATTCAGTTTACAACAACTGAAACTCAACTCAGCATACAGTTTTACACATTAAAAATCTAGCTGAAAGGGTTGAAGTGAGCCCTTCTGCCAGAATTCTTTTGCAATACAACATTTTAAGAAAGTAGCACTGCAGTTTTACACCATGAAAACTGTTCAGAACATAAAACTAAAAACAAATCTGGGATCTAGCTGAGGTCAGTACACTTCTGGTAAAATATTTTTTATTCACACAAACCTGTCGCATTATAATAATATAATAATAACATTTTTAGTGGCAAGACCTCTCCTTGCTGGGGACATTTGCCCGCAAAAACCCTTCTCCAGCATCACCTCAACTATGCATCACATTGCCATGCAGTCACCTTACTTGGCTGAAACATCCAAGTAGATATCAGCTTTGTCCATACTGACCAAAATTGTACAGTCTGCTCCCAAGCAGAAATGGAACTGTACAAACCAGCCAGATGCCATGCTTCCAGAAGCTGCCCAGAGTCCTTGGATCACTGAGGGCTCATAGGGGCTGACTAACAGCTAGCTTTCTCTCCACATACAAAATAGCATGCATATTTACAGGACAATAGAGCTTCTGAAGGTGTTACAAAATGCATCAATCCTAAAAGCTTTCCTTCCCCTCTAATATCCAAAACACTATTAGGTAATCACTAACAGCCTGGCACACCTAATCAGCATACTGTCCTACAATCTGGGGGCAATTACAAAATATCACACTTTAGTTTCCTTTACTTAGGTGATCCAAGCATGGTTTTTGTATCTTTTCCTGGGAAAGTCATGAAGGATCCACCCAGGACAATCACAGTCATTGTTCCTATCTGTCAGGATCAGATGCCCTGATCTCTTCCATTATTTGTATTTGACCTGTGTGACTCCATCTTGAATCAATGTGTGTTGTTTTTAGAGCCTCTGTATAACCCTGAGCTGTCTGCTTTGTGCTGTGATTTAGTCTTTGCAAATATTTCTGCTGGGCCGCATTATCTGGAAGAGAGGAGCCGTCTAACACCCAAGGCCAAGGCGGCCTGGCTACTGTTTGGAAAAGTGCCCAGACTGGCATCTGTGGGAGGGGGGTCTCTGCTTCCTGGGAAAATGTACAACTTTGGGAGGAAAGGGAAAGAGTAAAAGTGCTTGCTTTACATGTATTGATCAGAATCAACTATGAATGTAGAGGTGTCTTGATCTGCTAGCAATGAAACTTTCTATTAATACAGAAACTTCGTGGTTAGTCTGTCTGCCTTTGACACTATCCTGAGAAACCTCTGGGTTTTCGCCCAAAGTTTTGTGTCAAACCAGACTTCATTATTTTTGGGGCTAAGCACCCAAACTTAGCCTGCGGATACAAATTTCCTATTTAAGCTGAATAAAGCACCCATCAGTTATTAAAACTGTTGTTACAGTTATTTATATGCTATGGATTGTTTCATGTATTGTTTAGACATTTTGTGGAAACTGCCCTGAGCCTTCAGAGGGCGGCATATAAATAAATAAATAAATAAGTGTGTGTGTGTTCTTGAATCTAATACACATGGCCCTACACACTTGTAGGCTTCACTTTCCAAGAGACACTAGTAGTTTCTTCAGCAGACTTCTCCAAGTTGTGATGGTACGTATACTTTCCCTAATACAATGCATTCACTTAAATTCCTCTGCTTGTTCTTCAGTTATTTTGTTTCCAAGTTTGTTAGTTACTTTTAAATTGTTTATTAGACCACTTTCACTTATTTCAGACTGGTTTATTTAAAGAGTTTCTAAGGGAATAACACAGGTATACACTGCTGGAGATTCCATTGTTACACCTAAAATCCCTACTTAAATAACTAATTTGGGTAATGAATTCTACACTTTGCTTGGGAGACATTATAATTTTCATTTTTCCAATACTGAGACAGTTTTCAACTTACTTTTTAAACGAAAAGCTGGGTCAAGAGGAAACAGAAACCAATGGGGGACCATTGGCCACTTTATCTTTGAGGCTATGATGAAATATGAATGATGCAGGTTTGCTAACAAGGCTGTATGATGTTTTCTTACACATCTGAGGTACCAAGCAACTTTACCGGCAGAACACAGTTAAAAGATTTCTAACTTTTATATCCCCATATTGACTCTATACATGTCCCCGTTCCTTAATAAGTTGAGAACAGAGCTACCAGCTTTTTCCTGTTGATCTCCTGTTCCTTTAATAACTGTGTGACATGCAGAAATGCAGCAAGTTAACTTTCCCTCATCATTATGCAAAATAAAGCTTCACCTGCTAAATCTCTGCTTGTCACATAGATATTGCCAGCACAGGAATACTGCAAGAATACAAGTTCCAAACTGTAAATGGGACTGAGTCTTCACATGCCATAACCGCAGTGTAAGACCAACTCCGTTGTGAAATGGACAAGCAAATACCCCACAATTACTCTTGGTACTGAAATATGAGTCCGTTTCCATGGTATTCCACCTTCCTTGTGCCTCCAGAATGGTCCCCCACAATTCTATCTTTTCTTTGCTATTCCTTTTTGTTTCCTGAGTATATTTACTTTCTGTCCCTGAACTGCCATCCCTTATGGCAGGGGTAGTCAACCTGTGGTCCTCCAGATGTCCATGGACTGCAATTCCCATGAGCCCCTGCCAGCATTTGCTTTTAGGGGCTCATAGGAATTGTAGTTCATGGGCATCTGGAGGACCACAGGTTGACTACCCCTGCCTTATGGGACATAGCCTGCACCCATATTTCATATTTCAATTGGACCTCTATTATGCTGATACATCTGGAAAATCAATGGCTGGATAGTGATTGAAGCTTCTGCAACAATATGGTAACCTCATTTACCATTTTATCTTTTTCTCTTCCATTCAATCACAGGTATAATGATTAGAATCAGAATCAGGCAAGATACACTTCTCCAGAAAGCAGGAAAAATGTATGCCAAAAAAATCAAGGCTTTCCATGAATTCTATCAGCTTTTGTTAATGTTATGGTGTATTCAGAACATAAGAACAACCCAGCTGGATTAGATCAATGATTCATATAGTCCAGCATCCTGTTTTACATAGAGGCCAATCAATGTCCAGGCTGGAAGGATAAGTATCAACCATTGTATATTCCAGGATAATCCTAGAATAAATTATACTAGTGCTACAAATCATTGTCTTCTGGAAGATGGTACTGTTGACAAGTGTGCTTCTGGGCAGCTACACAATCTAAGATTACAAGGGTCCATCCTATTATGATTCCACCAATGTGAAAGCACCCACCACTGAGTTTCAAAGGCAGTGTTCAAACAATCATCTGCTCAGTGCAAATAATATAGAAGAGCCACTTTCTAAGGAGAAAAGATCCATGGTAACTGATTTTCATGAGAATGAAAACACCAGTGCTATTAAAATGTAGATTCAAGTGAGTAGCCATCTTGATCTAAAGTAGCACAAAAAAAATTGAGTCCAATGGCACCTTTAAGACCAACAAAGTTTTATTCAAGGTGTGAGCTTTCGTATGCATGCAAACAAAAGCTCACGCCTTGAATAAATTTGGTCTTAAAGATGCCATTGGAATCAAATTTTGTTGTTATAAAAATGTGGTATGTTACTACTGAAGTTGGGAAGCTAGACTACTGTCATTTGAAAAGTAACAAACATACTTGTTTAATACGTATTTCTGGAATGTCATGATTTTGCCAGGTTTTCCTAAGACTCTCACCTAAATTAAAATCAGCCTGCTCTATCTGTACAACAGAATTTGGTGAAGCTTCACATATATACTTTGTTTATATCCCATTCATCTTCCTTGCAGTCTTTCCTCCATTTTATCCTCACAACAGCATTGTGAAGAAGGTTAGGCTGAGAGTATGATTGTCCCAAAGTCACCCAGCAAGCTTCCATAGCAGATTTAAACCTGAGTTTTCCAGATCCTAGTCAGACACCCTAACCACTACACAACACCAGCTCTCCCTGGCAAGAATTAAAGTGAAGATAACTCAGTCCCTTTATAATAAGCTTTTAAATCAATGCCCATGAGGTTATATGTTGGAAGAAATTTATAAAATTGAAAGAAACTGCATGGGAAAGTCATTCCCATATCCAAAAAAACCAAAGAGGAACTTGGCCACATCAAGTAGAATACTAAAATAAGGCACGGCAAATGCAAGAATCAACTGGCTAAACATATCAAACAAAAATCATTTGTATACCAGCCATGGGGAACATAACAAATACAGATATGTAAAGGAACAAGTTACATACCAGCTATACTGTAAGCACTTGCCAACTTCCCTATCACAATTATGTACTTATACATACTGAACCTGAGACCCAATGCTCTAAGATAAGCTAAACACTGTAATATACAAACATACAATAAATCTCAGGACTTCGCCCACCCAATGGAGGAACAAATCCACCAGCACAACCATATCGAATAATGATAACCAGCTAAAAGCAACCAGATTAACTATATAATACATATAAAATAAACAGAACTCAACATTTGATATTTCCAAGCCAAGAATAAATCCCCAGACAAAATGGGGTTATATAAATGTCTAGCACAGGTATATTAGCATAGGCTAGTAAAAATTTTGTGGGCTAATAACTCTAGTGATCTAACTTGCAAGCCTCAGCTAGATGAACACTTTCATCTAGGTACTGGAAAAGATGCCCATACTTGAGCCGCTGCTTTGGGAGAAGTACAAAGAACTTAATTGCCAAATTAAAAATAAGTCACCAAGGCTGGATGGCATTCACCCAAGAGTTCCTAAAAGCTCAAATGCGAAAGTGCTGATCTCTTAACAAAAATATGCAACTTATCACTAAAATAAATCTCCTTAGCAAAGGACTGGAAGTTGGCCAAAGCAGCATCAATTTTTTAAAAAAGATCCAGGGGGGATCCAGATAATTACAGACCAGTCAGTTTAACATCTGTCCCAGATAAATTCGTGTAAAACAGGGTGGTCCCTTAAGAATCTGTATTGGGACCGGTGCTATTTACCTTATTCATAAATGATCAGGAGTCAGGGGAGAACAGTGAGACAGCCAGCTTTGCATATGACACAAAATTATTCAGGATGGTATAGCGGGGAGGTACTTGGGAGCTCCAAAAGGATCTCTCTGAACAGTTTGAGCAGCCAACAGAATGGAAGATGAGACTGAAAATCAGTAAGTAAAAAGTGATACACACTGGGACAAGAAATCCTAACTTCACATATACACTGACTGGATCTAAATTGGCTGCAGATACCCCAGAGAGAGAACGTAAGGTCATAGTAGGAAGCTCACTGAAAAGGGCAAGTTCACTGTTACAAATTACTAGAAAAGGGATTGAAAGTTAAACAAGTACCATAATTCTATTATATATAGCATGAGGTAGTCATATTAGAATACTGTATATAGTCCTGGACTGCCAACCTTGGAAAGAATATCATTAAATTAAAAATCACACAGAAGAGAGAAACTACATTTATCATTCCGGAGTCAGTGTTAACCATGCTAAAATATATTAAATAATTATTTAAAAGTCATTTAAAGGCAAATTGGATTTCTTTTTAAAGTTTGTTTGTCTTTCTTTAAAGTAGCCTGGTAACCTACAGTCTCAGACCACCACTTGGCCATCATCATTGACTCCAACAGGTCCTGTCAGACCAACCTGGTTTCCTTTTTTGACCAAGTAACAGGTTTGCTGGATCGTGGAAATTTGGTTGATGTTGTTTACTTGGATTTTAGTAAAGCTTTTGATAAGGTTCCCCATGATGTTCTGATGGATAAATTAAAGGACTGCAATCCGGATTTTCAGATAGGTGGATAGGGAATTGGCTAGAGAACCGCACTCAAAGAGTTGTTGTCAATGGTGTTTCATCAGACTGGAGGGAGATGAGTAGTGGGGTACCTCAGGGCTCAGTGCTCGGTCCGGTACTTTTTAACATATTTATTAATGATCTAGATGAGGGGGTGGAGGGACTACTCATCAGGTTTGCAGATGACACCAAATTGGGAGGACTGGAAAATACTCCGGAAGATAGAGATAGTGTTCAACGAGATCTGAACACAATGGGAAAAATGGGCAAATGAGAACAAGATGCAATTTAATAAAGATAAGTGTAAAGTTCTGCATCTGGGTCAGAAAAATGAAAAGCATGCCTACTGGATGGGGGATACGCTTCTAGGTAACACTGTGTAAACGAGACCTTGGGGTACTTATGGATTGTAAACTAAACAGGAGCAGGTTATGTGATGCAGCGGTAAAAAAGGAGAATGCCATTTTGGGCTGTATCAACAGGGACATCACATCAAAATCACAAGATGTCACAGTCCCATTGTATACGGCACTGGTCAGACCACACCTGGAGTACTGTGTGCAGTTCTGGAGGCCTCACTTCAAAAAGGACGTATATAAAATTGAAAGGGTACAGAGGAGAGCGACGAAGATGATCTGGGGCCAAGGAACCAAGCCCTATGAATATAGGTTGAGGGACTTGGGAATGTTCAGCCTGGAGAAAAAGAGGTTGAGAGGGGACATGATAGCCCTCTTTAAGTATTTGGAAGGTTGTCACTTGGAGGAGGGCAGGATGCTGTTTCCGTTGGCTGCAGAGGAAAGGACGTGCAGTAATGGGTTTAAACCAGTGGTCCCCAACCCCCGGTCCGGGGACCGGGACCAGTCGGTTGTCCTCCTCCCCGCCTGCTGCCTTGGGAGCCGCCTTGTCACTCTGCCGCTGGCTCACCTTTGGTGCTCTCCAGTGGCCGTCATGGCTGGGGCTCCCTCTCGGTGTGGCACTGTGCAGCTGCTGCTGGCAGCGCCCCCCAGTGGGCAACAGGAATTCAGGGGCGCCGGCAGGAAAGCAAGCGGAGCAGGGGCTCAGGCAGCGGTGACATCCCGTGGCAAAAGACTACCTCCCCCCAAGCCTCAGTAAAATTGTCAAACGTTGACCGGTCCCCGGAGATAAAAAGGTTGGGGACCACTGGTTTAAACTACAAGTACAACGATATAGACAAGATATCAAGAAAAAAAATTTCACAGTCAGAGTAGTTCAGCAGTGGAATAGGCTGCCTAAGGAGGTGGTGAACTCCCCCTCACTGGCAGACTTCAAGCAAAGGTTGGATACACACTTTTCTTGGATGCTTTAGGATGCTTAGGGCTGATCCTGCGTAGAGCAGGGGGTTGGACTAGATGGCCCATATGGCCCCTTCCAAGTCTATGATTCTATGACTTCTTAGATGCCAGGACACACTCCATCCCCACTTCTGGTCTGTGAACTTGCAGGTGCTCATGAAGGGGTGCTGCAACCTCATCATGCCCTTGGATTTCTCCCAGTTCCTGTGGCCTTGTCTTGGGTTGTCCGTTCGTCATGCCACCCCATGCAAGCCTGGTACCACTTTATTTAGGCCTAGTATCACCTATACCATCATTCTGTGACTTCTTTGCAGCTGCTGGTCAGCCCCCTCTCCCTGGCTCCTGGCCATCTTTTGAAGGCATGGCCACCCGGAGAACCCCTCCCCTCCAACAAAGTCCCAAGTTCACTTTTGGTCCAGTCGTATATTCTTCCAGTGAAACTCAGGAGTTTCTATATGTTACAGACAGAAAGACACAAGTGGTTGTCACTCATTCTCTGCTGCAGATCCTTTCAGCTGCATCTTAAACCCAAGGCATCCTTTGCATGTGAGAAGTGCCATCTAGTCACAGCCAACTTATGGCAACCCCATCAAGGGGCTTTGAAGGCAAGTCATAAGCAGAGGGATTTTGTCATTGCCTTCCTTGGTGGTCTCCCTTCCAAGTACTGACCTTCCATGCTTCTGAGATCTGATAAGACTGGGCTATACCAGAACTATCCTAAAGAGGTCTTTTGGGAAGTGTCATGTTATTTAATGGGGCTTAATGACTGGCAAGTGTTTTTAGGATTGCAGCCAAAGAACTGGAGACTTGGTGAATCCCAGGCCAGATCCCCAAAAGTAATTCCTATGCTTTAACCAACATAATCCTATGCATAACCAACATTTAATATATTTATTTTAAACAATTATTACATTCCTTTCTTCCACATGGTGGTCAAGGCAGCTTACAACTTAGATAAAACATATAAGTTAAAATACATTGTAAACATAAAAAACAGAACTTTACATCACAACAGGACTGCAGTACACCTCAATAAATGCCATCCTGAATACAACCATTTCCAGTTGCCTCTTAAAAATTAAGTTAGGGATCCTAGTACACCTCCTTAGGGAAGTTGTTCCATAATCATGAGATTGCCACTGAAAAGACACTTATTTGTATATCCACCAAACAAGCATCTTTGATTGATGGGGCAGGCAGGAAGGCCTCTCCTTGTGATTGTAAATCCAGGGTAGACACCTTGGTTCCAAACCAACACCTTGAATTGGGCTGAGAAGTGGATCCACAGCCAGTACAATTTCTGTAATATGAGGATCACCTGCTCCCAAAAGCTGACTCTGCTCAGCAGCCTAGCTACAGCTTTCAGTCTTCAAGGGTACTCCAAGCAGAGTGCATTGTAATAATTCAGTCTAGATTTAACTAAGGCATAGATCTCTTCCCCTAGATCTCACTGACCCAGCAACAAACACAGTTGATGCACTGGCTAGAGCTGGGCAAAAGTACTCCAAGCCACCACAGCAACCTGGAATATATGTCAAGTAGCAGACCTCACAGGGTTGTTGTGAGATTACTAGGATAAAAGACTGGAGATTGGCCTGACATATTCCAACATAGTAGGGCTAAGGGAGAGTTCTTTCAATGGATGGTAAACCCCTACCCTTACAAGAAAAGGCAGGACAGCCATTTCTACAAACCTGAGAAAAGCCCCAAATTCACACAAAAATCTGCTATCTGAAAACAAATACATTGAGAGGATTTTTTAAAATCCAAATAAATAAAAGCAGTATTTATATCCTTAAGAAAGGAGATTACAGTTGTCATTGTGGAGGTTGCTAGGCAACCACAACAGCGGTATATAAATATAATTAATTAATTAAGTTTTGAAGCCTTGATTTATGTTGGCAAAAGACAGAACTCCTTTGGACTTCGAGGGAATACTCACTGGGACCAAGCTCACCATTAACCACAAGGTGAACTGTAACTTGCACAGCTGTTTGCTACTGTTCAATAGCAACCACCCAACAAAAACCATCATAGTGTAATGTTTTATATAAACTGCCCTGAGCCTCAGGGGAGGGAAGTATATAAATATAATAAATATTAATTAATGAACAGAGTTTCAGACTAAGATCTGGAAAACCCAAGCTCAAATCCTAATTCTGCCATGGAAGCATACTGGGTGGCCTTGGACCAGTCACTCTCTCAACCTAACCTACCACACTGTTTTGTTTTGATGATAAAAAAGAGAGGAGGAGAATGATTTAACAAATAAAGATTAGTGGATGGAAAAGAAAAAAGTAGGAAAAGGGGACATTATGGGGATTTTCAAGGAAAGGAAATAGGGAAGCAGGATACCCCCTGCAGGTCCATATGGATATCTGATAATTAACCCCACAAAGTCTTCAACCACTACGCATGGAAAACTGAGGTAAAAACAATAATTACGAAAGGCACATGATACAATCTCCAGTTCTCCAGTTCTCCAGATATACTAGCTAGGGATCCAGTATTAGTGCCCATCCCCAAATTCAACCTGGAGACATACCAGCATTTTACAGCAAATATGTTCCCACCTCGGAACTCCTTTTAACCCTGCACTATTGAACCTGAACAGAACTGGGCCCCTACAATGCAGTTTAAAGGCATTTCCAGGTGAGAATGATCTCTAAAATGGTGACATGTCTCCAGGTTAAAATCAGTGACTGATGTAGCTTAGCCCTTAAGTCACAGTTCAGCTATTACGTGATGGCAGTCAAGTAGATATGCAAGCAGTCCACAACCACCTCTTTACTTAAAGACTCAGGGCAGATTAAACACTGGATACCAATGATAAATAAAATCATATGTGTGTGTGTTATGTGCCACCAAGTCACTTCCATCTTATAACAGCCCATGAATTAATGACCTCTACAAATTTACAAACTTTTAAAACTATAACAATATTCCCCTTGTTGAAATGCCCTCACAAAATGTACTACTTGCAGAGATTATTGGCAGCCTGAGGTATGTTTCATGGGTTTTCTTAATCATAAAAAAGTTGAGATAGGATGTTCTAGGTGTATTGATTCCCTTTCTGTGGTCCATCTTCAATGCATCCGGATGCAACCTGTGGCCATTGCCTAAATGGCTAGAGAATCCAGGAACTGTTTGTTTGTTTGATTGCTTTGCCATTTCACTTTCCACCTGTTTCCTCAGAGTCAAGTGATCCTAAGCAAAAAAGCAATGTGGGTGCAATGTGTTGATAACATGATATGCTGCACAAGAGGGCGCCCATTTTACAGTTTTGCTGCAGTTTCCTCGTCTGTCTGAAAGGTTCGCAGTGACTTGGGGAAAAGTAAATCTCCTTGCAAAAAGTGAGATTTACTTACGAACAAGGCAGCACAGGATGAGGCTGGAAACTGAGCGCCTGGAGCGCGATCGCGTTGCTCGGAAGTTAGACCCGCTGCAGTGAGTGGGGCTTACTCCTAGGTAAATGTGTTGCAGAACTGCAATCCTTAAGTTTATTTTGTTTTGTTTTATTTTGGGGGGGGGTATATTAAGTCACGTCGGAGGCGGCGGCAGCGAAAGGAGGGTGCTTTTCTCCTCCTCTGCACTGGTCTCTGACTGGCTCCAGAGTACCAGTGTCAGGCTCCGAGGAGCCCAGTTCCAGTCCCCTGCAACTCTCCGGTTCTCGCTGCCCTTTCTCCGCTCGGGTACCAACCTGGCACTGCCTCAGCTCCTCAGTCAGGCTCCTGACTTCTTCCTCCAGCACTAAGACTCGAGTTGCAGCTGCAGAGTCGGGATCCTTGCGAGTGGAAGAATCCATGCTAAGCACAAAGCACGCTGGGAACTGAGGCTCCTATTCCAAACGCAATTTTGGGTTACCAATTTGGGGGAATTAAGGAAGCCGAATGGGGGGCGGGGGGAGAGAGCGGTATTCTCTATGGAGAGAAACCATTACAAACCGCCCGCCGCCACTGCGCCATGACAAAAATTGGAAACGAGCCTGTGAACCAATGAGACACCGCCTCCAGGAGCCCGCCCGCCTACTTCTTACCAATAGCTTCCGGCATAAGCTATTTTTTTTCCCCCGAGATAAAAAAAAAACCGTGCGGGCGGCGCTGAGCACCACAAAAAACAGGTGACGTCGTTACTCGTTTAACGGACAAGAGGGAGAAGGCGGGGGAGGCCGGAAGGTTTTGGCTATTATTCCCCCTTAGCTTCACGGCGCATGCACAAGAGCTTTCGCGCCACAAGTTTACTCACCCCCGCCTTTTCTGTTTCCTGCAGTTAGAAATGGTTGAGACGGCTTAAGAAGAGGGCGACAGTTGAGTCCAACCCAAAAAGCCTTGCTGTTTTCCTGCATCTAACTGTGATCTAGAGTTGATTGAGGCTCTCGTGCTGCTGACCCAAGGCGCGCACAATTTGATGTAAGCCCATATAAACTAACGTACTTGTTTCCGAGAAAACGTGCATACCACCTTTATCCTGCGTGCTGTGTGCTTTCAGTTGCGTTCCTGCTTTCTGAGCCTGATGTCTGATTGCATAGCGTTCAGCCTTGAAGTAATCTTAAGTGTTATCCATAAACTATTGGGATCGTGGTGTGCTATCAAAAATATCCACAGCTGAACACGAGGGAAAAAACTTTAAGGACAGGCACTGGTAGCAGCATGGTGAGCTCTTCCTTCTGCACACGTCAGTTAATGCATTTTAGAAGCAGATTTTCCTGTTTTGCACATGAAAGTCCAGCTGCAAAAACACACTGAAAGGCATCCAATGTGTGTGGAATTAGGTTTTCTTGGGTGGATACTTCATCTTTAAGAAAAGGCAAGCTCTACAGGCTCTGGCCAGCACTGCAGGGACTCTACTTAATCCTATTGTGTGTCTGGCCAAGTAGAACACTAGGGAATTGCTGCTCCCTTTTTATTGGTTATCACACCTATAATTTTGAAGAAATTGGTGATACCTATTGTATTCTAAAGTTGCAATGGAGAGCAAGCATGGTGTACCAGTGTGTTGATCCCTGGGTGTGAATTCCCAAGTTTCAAACTCCACTCTGCTGTGGAATTTTGCTGGACTAGTCACATGCTCTCGACCTAACCAACATGGTTGTTATAAAGATAAAGCAGGAGAATAGTCCTGATCCGAGTAACCCAGGCAAGCCCAGTATCAGAAGTTAAACAAGATGAATCAACTCTGTCTAGTACTTGGATGGGAAACCTCCAAGCAACACAAGGGTCATGATGCAGAGGCAGACAATGATAAACCATCTCCAAACATTCCTTGCCTGGCTGCCAGATAATCTTGAATCTCCTGGCAATCTCCTGTGCACATGCCCTACAATCTGTGCCACATAATATGTTTCTGGTAAGGGCTTGGAGACATGCTGACTACCAACGTAGAATCATTAACTTATTTTCAAGTAAACATGTGTGAATTTGTGGAACATTTGACCCTGGTACAATACAGCATAGTAGTACTGGAAGGACTTCATGTAGTCTACCTGTATTCTTAACTGTACACTTCCTACAAAGATATAAATAGTGGCTTCATAATGACATTTCAAGTCAGGAAAATGTTGCCTGGGACAGGCTTACACATACCACATCTGGCAATCAGAATCATACCCTTACAAGCTTGATTTTTGAAGAAAAAAAATGGAGCTCCATTTATAGAACTTCCAGTATCTTTAGTACTTCTGTCCCAGTAGTGGAATTATTTGCATTAAAATATGTTGAGATGGTATTTGCATTTTTAAAAATTGTCATACATGTGGCACCAATAATTTGTGCATTGTGAGAAATTGTACAGTTAACTCTAGTGAGAGTTAAGAAAAGACCAAGACTAGCAGAGCTAACTCTTGTAAGAAATTTATGAGATAACTCATTCATCATGTTATAATTTTACAAACAAAGGAACTGTACTCTAATTCATCCATCTAGTGTAAGGCTGAACAGAGATTTTACCAGTTCATCAGTGTGATACAAGGATGGCAGAATGGTGGAATATACGTTTTGTAAATAATCAAAATAATGTGTATTTTGTTGAACAAATTTATATACCAATTGCAGAAAAATGAATTGCTAAATAAGATTGAGAAAAATGCAAGGTTTTTGAGACATGCTTTGGTGACAAGAATAGTTCTCATCGCTTGGGAAACTTTAATATTTAGAGCAGATATGAAACAAGAATTTGTGGTTTGAGAGCCATATTTGAATTTCCAATCCACATTTTATGGACCACCCATTCAGCAGTCATATGAAAGAGGGTGTTGCAGGAGAAAACAACCAAATTTGCAGACACAAACTCGCCACCAGTACTGTCGTGATTTTTATGAACTTTCATGACATTTAATTGCATGCCCTTGGCATAAGCCAGAATTCAGAAAATGAAGTTAAATTTAGACAAAACTACTATTATGTTTGATAATAGGAGGCTGTTTTCTTAATGGTCTTAAATACATTATAAAAAAGCTCCACAGGCAAGGATGTTTGGAATTACAGCCGTGAACCTTGGCAAGGCTGTACAGTCCCCTGACTACTGCAACCCAGTATGTAGCTCTGAAGACTTAAAAAGTGTATAACCTTCAACTATTATTGTCATACATTTCAGACTTTAGAACAGGAAGAAATTACAACTGAAATTGTCATGGAATGGTCAATAAATCCCACAAGGCTGGGGTGGGGGAGAGATGTTAATAGTCCCTTCTGGATCAAAGTCTGATTATATCTCCCCACCCCACATACTTGTCATTAATGCCAAGCCTGGACAGAGACAGTCAGCTGGAGGTAATTAAATGGAGGAAGCAAATATGAGAACTGGACTGTCCTGACAAAAATATTTGTTTTAAATGAACCAAGGGAGAGAACAGGACAGTTTGGGATGGCTTGTTTGTTTGCTTTAAAAAAACCTCAGAAAAGAGGGTGAGGTTTTGACCCTGCACAGGATGTGTAGGCTGTCACACAAAAAAATAATAATAATGAGAAGCCTACCTGCTAGGAAAGGGATTGGTTGGAAAATGGAACAAATTAGTTTACAGCTCTCTGAAGGAATGAAAAGTACATGGCCACCCAAAAGAACAATGTGCTTCTTAACATTAGGTGTGTCCTTGGAAGGGACAACTCAGTCCATGACCACCCAAGCTTCGTACATTGTTCAAAGGACATCAGTGAGATCCTCCCTCCCTTTGGGGATGGCAGCTGAAAATGAACACCCCCGCACATCACACCCTTACTCTTGTAGGATCCTAACGCATCAGTTCACAACACAATCTGCAGAGATACTCAGTTTCCCAAGACAGTATTCCTAAAGTATTATGTCAAAAGGTTAGATCAGGGATGGACAATTCTAAATTGTCCGGTTTGGACAATTGGAGAGCCAGTTGGAGAGCCAGTTTGGTTCTCAATTGGAGAGCCAGTTTGGTGTAGTGGTTAGGAGTACAGACTTCTAATCTGGCATGCCAGGTTCGATTCTACGCTCCCCCACATGCAACCAGCTGGGTGACCTTGGGCTCTGGGTGACCACGGCACTGATAAAACTGTTCTGACTGAGCAGTGATATCAGCGCTCTCTCAGCCTCACCCACCCCACAGGGTGTCTGTTGTGGGGAGAGGAATAGGAAGGCGACTGTAAGCTGCTGTGAGCCTCCTTCGGGTAGGGAAAAGCGGCATATAAGAACCAACTCTTCTTCTTCTAAATAGGGATGCCTTGATTCTCTAGATTGTACATTAGGGACCAGAAATGTATTTTGCCACACAAAGCGATAAGAGCAGTGGCTGTACTCCATCATATAGTTGGTGGCATCTAGCAGTATGGACTTCCCAGTTATAGATTGCATGCACTCAGGCATCCTATCGACAGATATTTACATACAGAAACACAGAGAAACATAACATTCTATGAAATATTACAATTTGGAATGTTTTTGTAAATAAAACTTGATTAAAATTTGCATATGGTTGTCAGCTAAAATCACTGGAGACCCCGTGGTCTCCCAGTTGTGTCTACTGTCTGCTTGCTGACAATGTGCTAGCAGCGTTAGAGGTTACTCTGCCAAGACTAGTGAGGAGAAACTCACCACAGGCTTCTGATAAAGCCACCAAGCCTCCAGTGGGCAGGATGCAAACTCAGGCCCTGGGACCCACTCCCATTCTGGGGAATGACAGTGTCAGAAGGCCTGGGACAAAGGAGGTGAAATGCCAGCTTCGCTGCATGCAATCCCACTGTGGATCTAGAACAGGGCTCTGAGAATAATACTTCCAGAAGAATACTTGGCAGGGCACTGTGCAGCTTCAGGGGCTCCAGCACCCACAATTACTTAAGCTGATACCTGGGAAGCCTACCTTGGGCTCCAACATGGAGGGTCTGGTACCACTTTGAGGAAAGCTGACTGGCCTTCACTACAGAATGCAGGACACTTGAGAGGGGGGAAATTCCATGAAAGAAAACTGTTACAGCTTGTTCTGAAACTACATAGTAGAGGAAGTAAGGATCAGTCCTCAAAGCTGGGACATGAATAGGGAAAAGAAAATCATATGTCACTGTTATGCCTGAAGCAAGACTTGTATATTTTATGTGCTAAGGGATCTATGAGTTGCAAAAGCCATTTGGGACCACAGATCTCAGCATAGGTGAAAGACCCAATTTAGCCATTATAAAGATGTAGTTGCAAGTTTCCACATTGGGGGTTCCCAACATTTTTAGCCTGCAGGCACCTTTGAAATTCTAACACACTATGGTAAGCAGAGCTGCAAAATGGCTTCCACAGCTTACCTCCAGTCACTTAAAGAATCTTCTGCCATGGTGACAGCTGTTACAGGAACAATATTTTTAAAATTTTAATAGCCAATCAACTCTGATAGCCACTGAGAAGCAGAGCTGGGTAAAAGCTCTACTTGGCCCCACCCATTTTCTAAAAACACTTGTGGGCACCAGGAAAGATAACAAGGCATCATTACCCCCATGGTACCATATTGGGGACCTCTGCTCCATCCATGGAGGCCTTTGGAGAGAGACAGCTTGGTGTAGTAGTTAGAAACGCGGGCTTCTAATCTGGTGAGCCGGGTTTGATTCCCCACTCCTCTACATGCAGCCAGTTGGGTGACCTTGGCCTCGCCACAGCACTGATGAAGCTGTTTTGACCCTGATGCTGTTACTTAAAAATAAAAGCCCTTAAAAATCCCCTTGTGTCTGTTTTTTGGGAAGGTGGGACAGAGAAGAGGGGGAGGAGTGGAGAATGAGAGCAAGAACAGCAGGCAGAACAAGAACAGGGTGAACAAACCCTTCCTGCCATAGTGAGGGTGTGTTTATGCCACCCTTGTAAGGGAAACCAGGAAGCCAATGAATATTACAATCAGGTGAGGATGGATCTGAATAAGAGGCCAACAACCAGGCAAGCTTGATTTCAACCATTTGTCAAACTATCATTTATGCAAGGAAGTCTTCACTTATAGAAGTTTGAAGTTAATGTTTCAATTTCCCTATAAGACAGCTATTGTCTGTTTTATAAGTAGCAAGGGTTTTTCACCAGAACTGCTGGAATTGATTTATCTATTTTCTACATACTTCTTTTATTGATGCTTCTATACTTTTAAATCCTTCCAGTATATTTAAATATGACCATTTTAAAGCTGCCTCAGATGAGCCAGCATTGTGCTATTTTTGTTTTGCTGCCATTGTGCTACTGGTAGCTGAGAGGTACTGAGGGGTTATTGCTGTTTCTCAGCTGCTAACACAGTTCCCCAAAGCAGTGTTTGCTATAAATTCCTGCCTCTGGGGAATATACAGAAAGATACTGTACATTGCATTCTAGGGTGGTACTGCTCAGTCAGCCCAACTTGAACTCTGTGCACAGCCCGAACTCCATCATCACAGTGGGACTTACATGAGTCAGTCCAGCGAGGTAGGGCTAGTTTTCATTGGCAGCAGAGTAAAGCAGAATTTTTAAAAAACTTTCTTGTCCTATTGAGTCTGAGCTGAGATAAAGTTAAGCGTGAGCCATATAATTGTTGATACAAGTGTTTAAGTTATGCAGTGTACCACACAGTGTTGCTTCTAAATATACTATCTGAAGAAGTACAAGAGTTGCTTTTTATACCCCACTTTTCACTGCCTGAAGAAGTCTCAGTGGCTTACAATCGCCTTCCCTTCGTTCCCCACAACAGACACCCTGTGAGGTAGCTGGAGCTGAGGAAGCCGTGACAGGACTGCTCTGTGAGAACAACTCTAATAGGAGTGTGACTAGCCCAAGGTCACCCAGCTGGCTGCATTTGGAGGAGTGGAGAGTCAAACTAGTCTTGCCAAGTTAGAAGCCGCCACTCTTAACCACTACACCAAGCTGAATACTAACATTTCAAAAGGAATATTTGAACTCTGAGAGCACATGCACACACACAAATCCCCATGCACACATAACACATGCTCACAAAGTTAGCGCTAAATGCATAACATTTTTGAAAAATAATCTGGCCTCAAAAGTCTCTGATACCTAAAACATGAGCTCTAGTCCAACGCTATGTGGGTGTACCAGTGTACATACAGTGCTCTCAAGTTATAATTACCAAATAAAGTGTAGTCTCGAAACCATTCTGCAACTAATAAGCTGATTTGTCCAGAGTAACGTTATTAATGTCAACAGACTAAAGAATAGGTTTTGTGCTATTGACATACATTTGGTTTAAATTTTCACAAATGACATAATTGCTAAGACAATATGAAAGATGTCACTTTCTTCAGACCATCCTTATCTGTGCAAATTCTAAAATAACATTTTAGGTGTATACTTTCTCGCACCTTTGTAAGTATAACAGTTTTTGAATGCACAATGCTAACATCTGTCTTCCGACAATAAATAGGAAATAAGGTTTTTTTACCTGACAGAACTATCAAGGTTCAAGCCTGTACCTCAGGCTCACCAAGGTTACAGAGTAGCAGCAGATGGAAATGGTTGCTTTCTCAGCAGTGTCCTGTCGCACCTGCTTCTCTTTTTCCAGAACAGCAGGAGACAAATGAAGGAAGAAAAAAGTGCTGCTAATGTAAAAGCAAAGAGGGACATTCTCAAAAATTTTAAAGATTCCCAATTGTAAAGGGAAGGTACTTGACACTGAAATTCCCAAACTGCACCTGGGGAATTCCCATGGTGTGTCTGTATCTACCCTTATCTATATATAAACAGTCACTGGGGGAAGGAGCAGTTCTGCCTTATCTTTAATAATATTTTTTAAAATAATTTGGCTCAAGAGCCAAGGAGTCCTGTGTGGGATCCTTTCCTTGTCCTAAATGCTAGATATTACTAAACACATACACACACACACAAAATTCTTATTGTTTTGAAAAGCATGGAAACTGCCTAGAATAGCTTTGCATTTTTCATGGCATACTGTCAAAATGGTGGATCATTCTCAATTAAATGTGTTATTTATAATTAATGTGCAGCTTTAACCTTGAGTGGTATGTCACTATTAGCCTACATGCTCTCAACAGAATTCTGCACCTGCAATTAGATCATCTTCTGTGGTCTTAGCCATCTAGCCAGTTACTTGGTTTTTCTTTTTTTAATGGTTATTAACTCAAAATCTAGTGATGGACTGCTACATCAAGTAAGTTGCAACTGAAGCCTAAGTATGCCTATACAGAAATGTCCTAAGGATTTAGCATGGACTCAGAGACCAAAATGAATAGGACTGCAGCTATGAATCATTGTTTCTAATATAGGTAAAGGTATCCCCTGTGCATACTGTCCCCAGACCTTTCCATCCCTTTTCAGAGCTCCTAAGATAATCCTTAGCAATGACTAAAAGAATTATATATTATTTGCTAAGGAAAATATGTTAGACTAGATTTAAAGCCCATTTTATATGACAATAAAATGGGCGCTAGAAGGGCTCAGGGTTCCCCCGGGGGACTTCTGCAGGGTTCTGTGTGGGCAGGGAGGCAGGCAGCAGATGGGGATGGAGCGTTGTGGTAGCGCAGCGGGGCTGGGGCCAGCTAGTGGGGTGTTACGGTGGGCAGGCTCCTGGGATCTCCTCATCGGGCGGCGATGTCATCAGGTGTGGGTAGCAAGTGCACCGTGGTGCGCTGTCGTCGTAGCGGCGGGGCGTGGGATGGCCTGTGGCCACATCGTCGTAGAGGGCGGGCGGCGATGGTTGTTGGTCCCGGTCGGAGCGGGTTGGAGGCGGCGGCGTTGTTGCGGCGGCCATCTTGCGCGGCTCAGCAGGTTACCCTGTTGCCGGTGTTGTTTTCGCGGGGGCGGCGGCCCCGTTCTCTTGGCGTCCGTTAGAGCGTCATCGGTCTCCCGGCCGCTGGAACGGCTTCGGGGCGTCAGCAAGCCGGCCCGGCCGCTCAAGCGGCCGGGAGAAGGCACAGTTGGGCGGGTGTGCGGCTGGAAAGGAGCAGGGCCGCTGCATCTCTGACGCGGCAGCCCTGCTCTTTTCCCCGCATTGACTCGGAGGCCTCTTTGGTCCAGGACTCCTGATTCGCGGCTCCTGATACGGTCCTCCGAGTTTTTATCCCGGACAGAGCCCGCCCTAACTCCTCCCCAACAGCCCTTAGTGTTTTATTTAGTCCGCGCCGCCCATGGCGCCGCGGGCGGTTTAAGGATTATATCTAGCATCAAATAGGGAATATTGTCCCCTTTGAGTCTATTAAACTGAGAGCATGTTAAAAGGGGTGAGCTCTAGTGTTTCCTGAAAATTGTAAAGACCCAACATTCCAATATTTTGTGAAACAGTGTATTCATTTCATACTGAACACAATGGCAAAGAATCTGTGGGCACTTCTGCACATTGAAAAAAATAGTGTTATTCCAGCGTAATAGTGTAGTGCTAAATATTATCATGCCTCCAGCCATTCCCCACCTTCTTGCCATCTCACTGTAGACTGCTGCCTTTTCACGCTTCTTACACTCTGCAAGCACTGCTGGAAATGGCGGAAGAAAGCAATGCGGTTTATATGCGACTATCTCCCACCTGTCAATGAAGCCAGGCAGCCAACCCCCTTTCTCCATTTTTTAAAGGTACTGTGATGCTCGCCAATTTTTTTTTTATTATTCACTAGTTCTCCATTGAAACGCCTATGCATCTAATTATACATGCATAGTGCTTTTAATAAAATCTTTTCTGAGGTTCGGACATGTCCAGGGGCTTAAATAGGCATATGTAGAAAAGCTCAGATAAGGTAAAGAGATCATGTAACCCTAATGAGAATGTAACTGAGGAGTATCTAAAAATTTCAACCTTGATAGAGCTGAGTTCAGTGGACTGCAATGCTCCCTTCCAATTGCTGGGTTCAGGAGACTTGGCAACTACCTTTGATGATCTTGAGATCATCAGATTGAAAAGGTTATCCTCTGAACTAAAACCCAGCCAAGTAGCTACCAACGCTTGATTATCACTATCATGTCTGACGTTGAAGTCACCTGCTAAAACAGTGGTCCCCAACCTTTTTATCACCGGGGACCGGTCAACGCTTGACAATTTTACTGAGGCCCGGGGGGAGGGTAATCTTTTGCTGAGGGACATTGCCGCCGTCTGAGCCCCTGCTCCACTTGCTTTCCTGCCAGCGCCCCTGACTTGCCACCCGCTGGGGGGTGCTGCCAGCAGCAGCTGCACAGTGCCACACCAAGGGGGAGCCCCAGCCATGGCGGCTGCCAGAGAGCACCAAAGGTGAGCTGGCAGCAGAGTGGCAGGGTAGCCCCCAAGGCAACAGCCGGGGAGGAGGACGAGGAGGCGCTGCGGCCGGGTACTGACTGATCTACGGACCGGTAACGGTCCCCGGACCAGGGGTTGGGGACCACTGTGCTAAAATACCCATCGTATGTGGGAAAATCCCGATTCATTGATTATAAAAGCCATGTTTTCATTCATAGTTACCTAACTAGCATCAGGAGGTAAAGGGTAGTTATCTAAAGTAATCAAGACAGCCAGTATCAAATCATGAGAAATCAAACAAGCTAGACCAGCCCTGGGTCTCCCTTTCTGGGTCAGGGTATCTAATTTGCTGTAAATATTCTACAGTTTTTTAGCTATCCAGAATCTCTGAGATGCTAATGTATTCAAAACTGAAGCATACTCATTAGCATCCAGAAGTTGGCCACCTTTGGGGGTCTTTCTAGGGAGGATGTGGTAGACTTTACAGAAAAGCAAGATGCCAAAGGATTACAATATTCTAGTCCCCAAATTTCATAAAAGGGGTATCTTATACTCTCAAAACCCGTCTAAAGAGCTTTAAAGTTAGTATTAGTCTTAGCATTTCGTTTTCATAAATGACTGGAGTGTCCTCAAATGGGCAACTTCTTTTCCTAGTCATAGTACATTAACAAATAGACTAATACTCAATAAATTCTGTGAGTTAGGAAATCAAGATATAATGGTTAGTAGCTATGACGCATAAACAAGCAATGCTCCAGACAATAGAACGCAGGTAGAGAACACAAACCAAGACAAAAGCAAGAACTAAGGTAAATGAAACCTCCTCCTTTTCCTGTTAAAATTTTGTTCTCCTACTTCAAGATGGCTACCCACTTGAATTTTTCTTCAAAATTTACACCATTTATATAACAGCTGTAAAATGAAGCTTTAACAAAAATGCCATCAATCTGCTTTTCAGCAGAATGTATTTTGTTTGGACATCATAGCCAAAGGGGCAGAGTGAATAGATGGTACAAAGTAGTACATATCAATTTTTTTAAAGGACATTTAATGATATATTTCATGATTTATATAAGATTTTAAGTATCTTCCAAGCAAGACTGGCACTGTTGACAAAAAAATGCTCTGCTTTCTGTTA
Source organism: Paroedura picta (assembly GCF_049243985.1). NCBI lineage: Eukaryota > Metazoa > Chordata > Lepidosauria > Squamata > Gekkonidae > Paroedura > Paroedura picta. The sequence goes on along the minus strand of NC_135375.1, from coordinate 80,151,854 downwards.
ATTTAGCATATATTCCAGTCCAGTGCTGTGAAATAATCAAGTAATAAAAATAGATGTATTAATGGATTACTCATTAGCTTATTGTTTATTAGACAATATTGTTACTGCACTCCCACAAAAATGTAAATATACATTCAGAGCAACATGGGGTTTCAGCTTTCATGATTGTACAGTGTGCAGAAAACCAGGATATTTTACCTAAAGAGGTGACTGTGGGTAGTAAGTTTTAATTAGAAAAAGGATGGCAGAGACCTGACTTAAAAGGGAATATAGTTTATTGAGGGATTTAGAATAATACTGAGGGGGGCATTACTCTAAGTAAACATTAGCAGTACTAAATCAAAACACAAGACACATTCTTTATCCTAACTAATAGAACAACAACCAGCAAACATTCAGCAGAGCTACTCCAATTTGGAGCAGGAGTAACTCTTTGAGCTAAAGTTGCACATGTGGGACAATGGGGAATAGGAAAGAGGAAAAGTGAAAACAGATGGAACAGATCTGTCCGACTATGACAGAGAATAAAGGAATACTTGAAAGGCAGGCAACTTATCAGGAGACAATTATAAAACTAAATGGCATTGGGAAAGAGCAATAAGAAGAGAACTTTCTGTTTTATTTATAATTCAGGATTTTAAAATGTAGAAATGGTGGGACTTTGATGATGGGAAGATTTGAATCAAAGGTTCCAGACTGTCATAAGGTGCTTAACATTCAAATTGTGTTAATAGTGACTGCATGCTGTGTAGATCGCAATGCAGGAAGAGGCTTTTTTGCCTTCTAGCCGGGAATAGCTTAATTGTTGTCCTGATGGCGCGCCTTGATTTCTCCCAAAAAGGCAACCTTGGAAGCATTTGCTATAGTGTTTGTCCCAAGATCCTCTGCTGTGTTCACTGCTGCAAAGTTCCTTGTGAGACACAAAACATGGCAATTGCTCCCCATGTTCTTTATCTACCTTGCTGGATTTGGTCACAGTATTATGGGTTCAATTCATACATTCAGGCTGAGAGGGATGTGCAGAAGACAGTGGGGGGTGGCAACAATGCTGCTCAAGTCCAGAGCAGGCTACTGAATATAAAGTTACACCAAACCTTTATTGTTCATACAAGATTATCAGAAAGGTATAAATCAGATAAATTAAGTAACTATAAAGAGTACGCATTCCCTTTGAAGCTGATGGACGTTATCAGTAGTCTACACTTTGGAAAGCCAAGCTGCTCATGTCTGTAGCTCAGCTGAGTCCCCAAGGCTGAGCACATAGTGTGCCAAATGACCTCTGATGGGGTTGGGTTTAAGTATGCTACTAGCATAAGATCTCCTCTGCTAGTGGAGAGGTTGGGATGGAGGCCTTTCCTTGCTGTTCCTAACGGTACTGTTTTGCTTTGTGTCTAGTGCACACCCAAGAATTCATGTTTATTTTGAACTGGAATAAAAATGTTTCAGCAGAACATTCCCCAAAATAGTTAGCAAGTCAGCCAAAAACTGTGCTGACTCCTTGTAACTGCAGAACCAAATCCTGTCCAGATGGAAAATCTCAGACATTTCACACCTGATATGTAGTGATTTTGGCAAACATACACATAACGCACTTTTCAGTAAACTAACTACTACTAAGTTAACAAATGGTAACTTTCCAGTGTATCAGAACAATTTGAAAGGTCCATTGCAGTGTGCCTGTAATCAGGACACATTGCTTTCTCCATAGAGTTGGATCACATGATATGGCCAAAGGAAATGACCCAGAGTTTTGTGATTTTGCCTACCAATGATATACCAGACTTTATGCACTTGTGACTTTTGCAGTCCATGGAACCCACAGAAGCCTTCTCCAGTCCCAGAGTTCAACTGAATCGATTCTTCTCTTGTCTGATTTTTTTATCGTCCAACTTCCACAGCCATAAGTGGCTATTGGAAAGATGACAGATTTTACTAATCTACATTTTGTAGTCAGGTTTATGTCCTTCCTTTTCCATGTTCAGTTCGAGCACATCATTACTGAGCAATCCAGAAAAATTCAACATTTTATTTCCATACTGCAGTCGCCACTCACATCAATTTGTGATCCAAGAACAATGAATTCTTGAACACATTCGATCTCGCCGCAATCAATTGTTATCATGACATGTCTGTTTATTGCAGTGGTCATTACTTTTATCTTTTTAGTGTTTAAGAAAAGGCCAAATTTCTTTCTTATTTCATTGACCTTTGTAATCAGCTGTTCTAGGCCTTCCTTAGTTTCTGACAGGAGGGAAGTATCATCAGCATAACCAAGATTATTTATATTCCTTCCTCCAATCTTAATTCCAATGTTTGATTCTTTGAGTTCAGTCTCTCTCATAATGATCTCAGCATGCAAGTCAAACAGGAAGCGGGAAAGAATACAATCTTGGCACAGTAGCAAATAAAGCTACTAGCAAATAAAGTAATTCCATTGGCTTTTGTAACTTCTTAGAAATAATCATTCCAAACATTATTTTGTCTTCAGAGTTCTCAAGGCAGCACATTTTTCTGCCCATGACATTGGTAACTGGAATGCAGACTGAACACAGCTTAGCGAAAGTACCATTTGCAGAACGTGTTGCATAACAAGTGTGGAGAATGCAGGATTAAATGCTTTCCCTTCCCCAATGCGTAAACAGCAACACCCTAGGCTGGCATGCTGGGACACAGAAGCCAATCACATGCTACTGCTGCAGTTCCAAAATCTGTGCCAGCAAATGATGGAAAAAGCCTTCCACAACAGCAAGAAACCCTGTATTCTTATTACATATGTACTGATTAGACTTTAGTGTTTCTTTTCATGCTGTTTTCTACTGTAGCGATCCCCAACCTGTGGGCCGCAGACCACATGTGGTCCTTCGACTAATTGGAGGTGGGCCCCGAAGGACGCCTTCTCTCCCCCATGGCCCTTTACAACACACTTCATTGTTGTGACGTGTCTGTATCTTATTTTGAAGGGATGTTTAAACATTACCATAGCGATCAGAGAGCGCTAGGGCAGTGATTGCGAGTAGAGGAGTAAACTACCCCCCCACCACCAGGCCTCAGTAAAAGGAGTTGAGTGGTCCCCGGCGTTGAGTGGTCCCCGGTGATAAAAAAGGTTGGGGACCACTGTTCTACTGAACCTATAGGCATACTGTACAGCAGCATTTCTCAACTTTTTTTTACCATTGAGAAACCCCTGAAACATTCTTTGGGCTTCAAGAAACCCCAGAAGTGGTGCGAGCATGCATATGGTTTGGGAGCATAGCTGTGTACACACCTACCCAGGGCCCCTTCCCACCCCCTCTAGGCCCATCATTGGTCATTTTGTGAGGGGTGTGTGGATTGACAGGACTGTATATAGTCATGCCACCCATTGTGTTTAACAATTTTTAAAAATATATTAAAATTTATATTAAAAAATAGGAGCAGACTTATTTGTTGTCAAAATCACCAGATGAAGCAAAATACATGCAATAGTGGGGAGGGAAATAGCTGCTTCAGGGAAGTGGGCTGGGGAAAATAGCACTGATGTGGTTGGGACTGAGATTGTGGGAGGGACTTTTGCAAATGGCCTTTGTTTCACTCTTTCCCTAAACATCACAAAAAAGCTTCTTTGGTAAAGGCTGCAAGAAAGACAAGGGAAACCCAGGAAGCGCATGGAAGCACCATGATGTAAAAATGCAGTTAAGAAAAAAAATAGTCTTGTTTTATTTGCATTCAAACCAGGACAAATAATCTAGATATACCCATATACGCTCGAGTATAAGCAGACCCGAATATAAGCCGGGGCACCTAATTTTACCACAGAAAACTGGAAAAACTTATTGACTGAAGTATAAGCCTAGGGTGGGAAATGCAGCAGCTACTGGTAAATTTCAAAAATAAAAATTGATACCAATAAAACTACATTAATTGAAACAGTAGGTTCAATGTTTTTGAATATTTATTTCAAAGAAAAACAGTAAACTAGCTCTGTAAGTGGAAAAGAGGGTCAACAAAAACAATATGGTATCAACAATAATTTTAAAAGTACAAAAAACTTAGCTCAATCAGCAACCTAGCTAAAACACAAGAGTTAAAATCCTTCAAAAGTTTATTCCTCATCATCACAGAGTTCGCAATCATCACCTTCACTGTTGTCATTCTCATACAAAGCGCTGTCTTCACTGCCATCCATAGCATTACTAATGCCATATTTCTTAAAGGTGCGTTGCACCATGTCTTCTGGAATCTCTTCCCATGCATCACGAACCCACTTTGCTATCAATTCTATGTCGGGGTTCATCAGATTTCCAACCTTTGTCAGTTGGGCTTGACCAGATGACATCTATTCATGCCACATCTTTCACACGTGGTCTTTGAAAGGTTTATTTAAACACACATCGAGGGACTGCAATATATATGTAAGCCCACCTGGAATAACGGCCAAAGTGACTTGAGAAGACGTTGCCAATTTTTTAATGTCATCAAATGTATGGGCTCTGGGCATATCCCAAACTAATAGTGATGTTTTTTTCTTTAAGGCTGCTCCTGATCGTCCATTCCAAAATTCTTCCAGCCATTTTTTTGTTCCGTCTTCATCCATCCAGCCTTTAACATGTGCGCTCACTGTAATTCATGGAGGAAATTTCACCCTTTTAGGCAAGGTCTTTCTTTTAAAAATAATGATAGGATGTAGCTTAGTTCCATTAGCCAAACATGTCAGAACAACTGTGAAATGGGTTTTTTCCCCTTCATTTCCTGTGGTTCGTAGTAAAATTGTTTTGTCTCCCAAACTTGCCACAGTTCGGTTGCTTGGAAGATCAAAGGACTTAGGTGTTTCATCCATATTCCCAATATCTCCAAGGTCATAGTTATGGATCCTTCTTTGTTTTATGATGAAGGAATGAAATGACATCACTTTTTCATCAAGGTCTTTTGGCAACTTATGTGAAATCTTTGTTCTTTGCCACAAACATAGGGCAAACCTATTCATGAAGCAGGTACACCATCCTGCTGACACAACAAAATGTTCAATGCCTGGTGCTTTTAATTTGACATCTTTACATAAGCAAATTTCCTTGCGCGTTATGCAGTAACCATTTTGACGACACTCCATAATGCATTTACGCAATTCAGTCTCTCGAGCCCCATATGAAGTCATTAAACCACATCGAGCTTTTTTTGCCTTTGGACTCTTTTCCAAGGTGGCTTTCATTTTCTGCCACTCCCTCACTTGTTTTTCGTCAACACAAAATTCCCTACTTGCAATACTGTTATTGCTTTATTCTGCTCTTGACACAACCTTAAGTTTGAAACCAGCTTTGTATGACCTGCATTTTTGTTTGTTTTTTTGGTCCAGGATTAGAAGTTGGGTGGAACAAGCACGGGTAAGACTGTAAAGGCTACATCATTGGTCACAGCCCTGGAGAAGAACAGGAGAGGCGTCCACCACCTCCTGTTTGGGTATGAGAAGGCCCGATGTTTCGATGGCCGTAGGATTCCCACGGCTATTGGCCTATTGGGCTGGTATCAATCCCTGCCCTTCTCTTGTCCAACCTCTGCACCCTGCTATACCTCCCTTGGCCCGTGATCCTCGGGTTGCACAGTCCCATCTGGGCCCCATTGACCAGCCATCTTCTCCTTGCGTGGGTCCCTTAGGTTAGCGATCCCCAACCTGTGGGCCGCGGACCACATGTGGTCCTTCGACTAATTGGAGGTGGGCCCCGGCCTTCTCTCCCCCCCCCCAGCCCTTTACTTCATCCCCCCCCCCGGCCTTTTACAACGCACTTGGGGTGTCATTTTCTCCCATCACTCCCAGATGGGACTATCTCGTTGCAGAGAAACAAGCTAGGAGTTCCCATTGATTTGTCATTGTCATGAGTTAAAATAGTGAATATTTTCATGAGTGAAAATAAAATGTTCCTTATGTTCATTGTTGTGGCGTGTCTGTATCTTATTTTGAAGGGATGTTTAAACATTACCATAGCGATCAGAGAGCGTTAGGGCAGTGGTTGAGAGTAGAAGAGTAAACTACCCCCCCCCCACCGAGCCTCAGTAAAAGGCATTGAGTGGTCCCCGGCGTTGAGTGGTCCCCGGTGATAAAAAGGTTGGGGACCACTGCCTTAGGTGAAAGCTGTCATCCCTACCCCACCCCAGCCTGGCCTAACCAACTTTACTAAAAAATCCCACCCCCTTCCTAACCATCCACCCACAAAAAAGAAAGACCCTCTCCCGCACCCTAACCTAACTAATACAGAAAGAAAAATCTAAGCCCTATGAGAGAGAAAACGCCTCCTGGATCTCTAATAGGTATCTTCAGGAGGCCTCCCTCCACCAGGCACCTTAGGCTAGATAAAAACCTTCCTTACTGTTTCACCAGATCTTCTTGAGACTGAAAGCTAGTGCAAAATACCATGCAGTTCTCACTGCCACCATTTAGAAGGAGAACCTCCGAGATAAAAAAATTTCTCCACCACCTCCAATCTCTGTGGCTGCTGGCTGCAGGACAATTGTCCTTGGCTGGACACACTTTACCTCCAATGTTGCTCTCCACCTCAATCCAGTCACCACCTACCCCAGATCTTGGAAGGATCTTCAGATGACCAATTCCACCAGCAGGAGATTGCCTGACGTCTTGCCAATCTACCTTGGGTCTTTTTTCTCTCCCCAGCATTCAAATCTCCACTCCTTGGGAAAGGCTCTGATGGTACTGCCTTAGGGAGTATATACTTCCCCGGTCATGCCTTCCAACACAGCTCCTGATCATCAGCTGCCCATGATGTGTCCTAAGGTAAATTATGGAGAGATGAGTTCCGAAGGGGGTGGGGTGGGGGACCAAAATGCCATCCAGCTGGTAAAGCTGCACCTCCCGTTGCTTTGTTTTCTTTGTCCTCCTCACTCTCAGCAGGGGGAGGATAGAAGCACTCAGAGGGGGAAACTGATGGGCTAAAGTCACAACCAAGCCCTTGGCTATCACATCTGCTGTAATGTCACCTCTTTCCTAGTGCCTAGACTCCAAGTCTAGCTGTTCTTCTAAAGCAAGAGTGTCCAGCCGGCAAAGCTGCACCTCTTGCCACTTTGTTCTCTTAAACCTCCTCACTTTCAAAAAGGGGAGGATAGGATTAGAAGTATTGAGATCCATTTCTAACAGGTTATGTCTCTGCTGACCCAGATGCTCCATAGCCCTTTGCAGCAGTGCTGCGCGCTGGCCCTGCAGGGGAAAGCGTGGAGTTAATCTTCCCATCTCCCTCCACTGCAGCTCCAGGGCTGGTCGCATCTCTCTCCATTTGTTCTCTGCTTCCTCCCCAGGCAAGTATCTGTCCCATTCTTCTCCTTCCACTCTGTCTCTGTGTTCCCACCTTACTGCCTCACCTTCTCTCCCCTCCTGCTCTCTCACTGTTTCTTTTCTAGTTTGCTCATGCCCTTGCCCCCCTCCTCTGGACTGACATCTCCGAAGAAGCTTCTCCTCTCTCTCGACTTTTCTTGTGGTTTCGGGGGTCAATTTGTCCTGGGATATTCCCCTACACTTTTCGGGAGTTGGTGTTGATCCACACGCCTTTTCTTCTCCCCAGGCACGGCTCCGTCTCTTACCAGGCTCCGCTCCCCCGACCCTGGACAAGAACACCCGCACTGCACCGGAGAACACTCGAGTATAAGCTGAGGGGGGCTTTTTCAGCATTAAAAATGTGATGAAAAAGTTGGCTTATACACAGGTATATATGGTAAGTGACCTTAGGAAAAAATAGAATAGGTAGGACAGTGTTTGGTCTCAGACTGTATGAAACCTAATAAATCATTTTCTTGTGCCTTCATCTCCAAACTGTTTTTTCTTCCTTCATCTTTGTCCTTTGTCTTTCCAGTCTAGTTACTATTGGAATTTGGGAGGGAGGCAGGGAGTGGCAGGGATCAGAACCAATTATATGTGTTTATACAGTATCACAAAAAATGTTATGTATTTTAAATAATAAAAAGCCTCTCTGAAATGCTTAAGATATAAACGAGGGAAGGCAATCTCTAAATGGATCCTTGTAAACTTGCACAACACTGCATTACTACTCATGTGAAGGTCTTAGTGTGGCTAGAACTTTTAAGATATGTAACAAATGATTTTAGAAAGTTTCATATCTATTTTTCAAACAAGGAAGCAAATGTTCACTTCAGAACTCATTTCTTACATTTAAAAATTAGTTGAACTTCCTTTCTTTTTTGCCTCTCTCTAGAGACATATTCAAGCCAAAACAACTTATGCTTTCATTCAGTACCTCATTTGAAAAGGATCTTAATATTTACAAAATAAAATGCAGTTTTATAAAAATTGTCATTTGCATGAAGCCAGTTCTACTTAAAATGATAAAGACCTGCAATTATGTTGTCTTTTAACTACCTGCAGTCTCAGGTGCTGTAACCTTTAGGTGAAAGTAATGGCCCTAAATCTTACAGCAGTGATCAAGCTGGAAACCCAGGGCACAAAGATTTTGATAGTAAAATTTACCCATTCTTGTCCTCCTTTATATTCTGATGTCAAACAAACCTAAGGGCATGAATTCTCATCCAACTCTCATGAACTCATAGAAATAAAGGTAAAGGTATCCCCTGTGCAAGCACCGAGTCATGTCTGACCCTTGGGGTGACGCCCTCTAGCGTTTTCATGGCAGACTCAATACGGGGTGGTTTGCCAGTGCCTTCCCCAGTCATTACCATTTTACCCCCCAGCAAGCTGGGTACTCATTTTACCGACCTCGGAAGGATGGAAGGCTGAGTCAACCTTGAGCCGGCTGCTGGGATTGAACTCCCAGTCTCATGGGCAAAGCTTTCAGACGGCTGCCTTACCACTCTGCGCCACAAGAGGCTCTCTCATAGAAGTAGAAAGGCTTTTGAGCAGTTTTTTCCCACATAACAAAAGCAAAATAGATCCTAGGTCAACCTAGTTCAATAGTTACTGAATTCCCATATCACTGCATATCTCAATGGATATCTTATATATGTTCTAGATTTTCTTGTCCACACAGGAAAACCCAGAGGTGAATTATTGCTATAGGGCAATATCAAACAAGTGTGTTGATCTGGGTTACAGGCCTATCCTCACAACCAGTAGGAGACAACGTGGGGAGGGTGTCAGTAACAATGTGATGTTGCTTCTGAGCTCATGCCTCACCAGGAATTGCCAAAAACTCCCACTAGCTGCTGGATTGCCAGTGGTGAGTACCTACTGGAGGTGGTACATTTTCTGTCCCCAGTAGGGACATGGTGACATTACTGTGGATCCATTCAGTGTCTACGATGACAGGCAATGGTTCTCCAGGATCTTTGACAGAGAAAGGCTGTTTCCAGCATCCACCTCCTGAGATCCTTTCTTTGGAGCTGCCAGAGACTGAACCTGAAATTTCCTGCAAGCAAAATATGTGCTCTGTTGCTGAGTTGAAGCCCCTATTATTAAAGCTCATTTATTAATAGTCTAATCTATTACACTAAAATACTAAGGATTTCAGTGGGATTTATTTCCATGTAATGTTCATAATCCAATAGATCTGATTTTGTGCATGCACTTCTCCATGTCCTGTAGCTTCCACCTCTCTTCTATGAAGGAAATGCTCTGAATATTAACTGGAATATACAAGGTATCTCCTAGAAGCAAATGGGACACAAAGCCAGCTTGGTGTAGTGGTTAGGAGTGTGGACATCTATCTGGTGAGTCGGGTTTGATTCTGAACTCCCTCAAATGCAGCCAGCTGGGTTACCTTGGGCTTGCCACAGCACTGATAAAGCTGTTCTGACAGGGCAGTGATATCAGGGCTCTCTCAGCCTCACCGATCTCACAGGGTGTCTGTTGTGGGGGTAGAGGAAAGGGAAGGTGAATGTAAGCCACTTTGCAACTCATTCAGGTAGAGAAAAATGGCATATAAGAACCAACTTCTCTTCACATGTTTATTGTATTTGTTTAAAGAATACGCCTATGGACTGTTTTCCACCATTTGTTGCAAAAAAAAGTCATGGTTCCCATAGTTTATATAATTACTTTCTCAACCTCACTCACATTCCAGGAGACAGAAATGAAAATATTGAAACATGCCTGAAAGAAAGAGTAACTGCAGTATTTGAAGGTCTTGTTTATCAAAGCTAATCCTCTGCATTTTGTTGGAAATGAAATGAAATTCGACACTGGTGTTCTTGTAATCATTTTGCAGAATCATTCCAGGCATTGTATCCTTATCGAACGATGATATCTATATTGAGGGAATCAGACAACAAGACTTCTTTAATTGGTTCGAACACATCAGAAAAAGTGAGTTCTAAAATAATATACTTAGAAGGAAAATTCAATTAGACTTATATCCATTCATATAAATCAGTGTGAATGTTCTTGTTAGTGTATAGTACTTGGACCAGGGAGCCCCACAAAGCTTAGTCACTATCTTCCAAGGGCCATGTTCACATAGTGTTTTCTTCAAGTCCTCCCTAGGCCTGTAAAATCAAAGTGTATTGTGAATCCAGACCAAAGCATGTGGTTGAAGCTTTCCCCTATGATGTTTTCCGGAACTGAAACGGGGCACCATTTGTCTCATTAGAAAGCTATGTATACCCCTTCAGTGAAGGTGGGCCCCTCAAAGTCTGTTGGGCAGTTTCAGGTCAGGAAAATGGTCATGGATGCCCAGAGCTCCCTGTCTGTGAATACCTCGGTCCCAATCCAAACTGGCTCCATTGTGTCTAGGATGATGTTTCCAATAGAGTTTAATTGTGAGGATTCATAGAAATATCATGTGCAGGCTCTCAGTCTAATTTACCTCACAGATTAGGGAAAAAATAAGGTAGTCTTATGGATGTTACCTTGAGTTCCTTGCAGTAATAAATCTTAAATATTGGAATGTCAGTCTCTCAAATAGTTTTTTTAGCGCAGTGTGTCTTCTGCTACAATGCGGAAATGGAGCTATGATCAGCTAACCACTTTCATTAACCACAAATGTAATAGATAACTTTTCTAAATCATCACTGACCCCTGCAGAAGGATTTAACAGCATTCGAAACATCTCTGGATGCCATTTCAGCTAACTTTCAAAAAAGTATTTCTATTTACACTTCATTAGCTCAGGTCCATTTATATCATCTTTAGAAATAAAAAGTACACTGGTCTTGAAATTATTTGGTGTTGTCCAATCTGGTCTTGCTCCTGTCATCTCTGCTAATTTCCCACTGGTCCAACAGAGCTAGGGATTGGAGGTTAGTCACCACTTTTGAAATATACTCCATTTTGAAGAGCAAAAAGTGTATTTATTTATTCAACAGAAAGCAAGCCAAAGCAAAGCAAAAGCACCCACTCCCAGGCCAATCACCAAAACAAAGGCTGCACAATAATAATAGTTCATTGTCAGGCCACACACAGAGTATGAGTCTGTTTTTCTCATTTGAGAAGTTTATACACTGGAATAAAGACCAAAAGTGGGAAGGAGGGGAGCTTGGGAAATGCACATTTCGGAGGTTTTCAAAAGTAATTGCTTCAATTATCACCTGCAGATCTTTAATGAGGGTGCTGTTGCTTCATTTTGCAAACTATTTATTTCAAAGTGGTCCTGGATCCATGTTCTTCAATTTAAAAAAAAGTGTTGTACATTCAGCTCTCGCTCGTTCTTTTCTTTTACTAAATCCTTAAATGAAAGAAGTACAACTTTGAAGGAACTAGTGTATAGGACATTAGGATATTTTGCCAAGGGCTATTGCTAGTTGTTCCCCCACTTAAGACTGGGTAGGATTTACTGTTTTTTTAAATGTGCAGAAAGGACATGTACCATAGATCTAAGCTATTATTTAGAGTTACTTCTGAGGCATTTCAAGGGAAATACCCACATACTCATGAGTGCTTTTTCCTCCTCCCCACAACAGACGTGATGCAAGGTAGGTGGAGCTGAAAACTCTAAGAGAACTGATCTGTGAGAACAGCTCTAAGAGAGCTGTGACTAACACGGTCACCTAGCTAGCTAGCTGCATGTGAAGGAGTGGGAAATCAAACACTCTACTCCAGATTAACATCTGCCACTCTTTAACCACTACACCACACTGGCTTTCAAGAAGGAATCAATAAAACTGCCAGCCAGACCCAGATTTCTAGTCTCTCCTGGTTGATTTAATTTGAAGCTAATACAGAAACAAGAGATACTACCAATAATCTCATTGCTGATACAGTTTTTAAAATAGATCTCTGTTCCAACCACTTACTCATGGAAGGGCTCTGTTTCTCTTTAAGCAGTGAGAATGACCATTGATTTACTGAAAAGGGTCCTTCTGATGTAAGGAGGTCATCTTGGATGGGTTTTCCCACCGTTCACTCTGAGAGCCAGAACTAAAAAACTTCTGCACTTCCTGTTTCCTTCATGGGAAAACTCCCCTGAGCCAGCTCAACATCTAGGCCCATTATGCACGACCACAGAAACGGCGATTTTGGATCACATGGAAAACACGGAGAGGAAAGATGCGAAGCACACCGGTTATGCATGGGACAGGGTGCGACGGCAGCAAAACCCAGAGTAACTGATTATGCACGTGGCGATCCTGGCGCCGCTTCTGGTTGCGCCCCGGTCACCTGGAAGCTGCGCTTTCTTCCGCGTATCGCTAACGCGGCTTTTTCGGCAGCATGCACCGATGCTGCAGCCAGTTGCAGCTGGCACCATGCGTTATTGGTGATTTTAGTCGCCACCATTCCACCCTGAATGTGCGTTATTCCCCCCGTGCATAATGGGTCTTAGAGAGCTGAATGATAAACCTTCAACTGAACAATTAACAACCCTGAAGGAAAACTGGTGCTTCAAACATAAAACTGGTGCTTCAAACATGGAAGAAGAAAGAGCTTCAAACACAGAAGATAACAGGAAAAGGACAAGTAGGAATCTTACTATGTTACTAGATCTAATGACTAACTCCTATAGACTGCTCTGAACCACTCTTTATCGAAACAGATTAACTAATGCTATAATTAAGAAGGAGAAGATGGAGGTGGACGGATATGTCTTGGGAGGGACAAGATGTCCTTCTTACCTCAGAAGAGAAGGACCCTTTTCAGTAAGTAATCAATGGTCTGAGGCATCTTGGCTTAAAACTCCCAGAGCAGTGATCACACCGCAGGTGAAGCATCTCTGCTCACCTCTACGATCTGCTGTTAGACGGTTCTGCCAAAGGCTGCATCCACAGAAGTGTAAGCATCCAGCTTGTAATGCTTGACAAATGTGAAAATTGAAGACCAAGTGGCAGCTTTACATATGTCTTCGATGGAAGCCCTGTTTTTAAGGGCTACGTTAGTAGCAGCTGACCTGACAGAATGTGCAGTAATTCCCACTGGAATCGGCTGCTTTTGAGCCTTGTAAGCCTCCATGATGCAGGCTTTGAGGCATCTACTTATAGCTGACTTAGATATAGGTAAACCCAACCTGCTATGAATCAGGATTTGAATTTTCTCAGACTGTTTTAACTATTTATGTTGTAAACCGCCCTGAGACGTATTGGGAGAAGGGCGGTCTAAAAATTAAATAATAATAATAATAATAATAATCCTGTCTGTTTTCAGGAAGAGCTATCAGGGACATACATCTGTCATAGATGGCTCACTAAATCAAACTAACAGTAGCTTTCCAGTAATCACTTCTCTTATAAACCAGTTCACAAGCTGTGGCACCTAAGTATGATCAGACCTTTCAAACAAAAAGTACCATTTCCAAAAGGATACTACATTCATTCCACACAGGCAGTTTTTTCATACAAGGTTTCCATTCAAAGTGCTGTTTACCTTGTCATCCTATCAAACAGAAGAAGGTATATGTGATGACATGGGTTTGCACTGCATGACAGTTTCTGGCATGCGAAAATATATCTACGTTTATTTGTTCAAATCAAAGCTTTGTTGGAGGACATGAAATAGAGGAAGCAGATCAAGGGAAAGAAATGGGACATCAAATTACAATGAAAACTTTTTAGAGTACTCCTGCCATGTATGAGGGAAGGTGAACAGAAATATTTGTTTGTTTGTAATACAACACATGCAACACACCTTGATAATTTCATAGCAAACTCCATTCGACACTAAAGTATGTTATGCTTAAATGAATATTTTGACCCAATCTAATGCAAGTTTTCTCTACAACAAAGTTTTCTCTACAACTAAGATGAGGTAGGTGTCCAGAGTTCAGTCTGTTGAGAGCCCTATTGAAGAATGGGATATACATATATATAATTAATAAAATGGATTACTGCCCAATAGGGATGCACACGACTGCATCCTTCATTAATCTGTTGATGGTGTGAGGTGAAGCACTCTAATTTCCTCTCAAGGGTTGACATGGTTATTAGCAGGCTTGCAAGTGTCCATGGTTTGGACTTTCTTGCTGATACCTTCTTTTTCCAAGGCCATATTCAAAATTGTCATAATTGGTTAATCGTAAGAACCTGTGCTCAATTGTGTAATGAGAACAGAGACAGGAGTTAGGAGTGGATGCTAACTTCTTCTGAAAAGTTCCATCAAGTGAGATCCCTGATTGAATCCAAAAGACCCCCTGATGCCAGAGGGAAAAGGACAATAATGCTATAGACCTAAGGGAAGCCATGCTAACTTTATGCTTGTGCCATGCTCGCACTTTTATGCTTTGTATGATAGACTGCAACGTATAAAGCTACAATATAGGCAAGAATTTTTCAACCTTTTGAGCATGGAGATACATCTGAAATATTTTTCGGGCTTTGAGTTACCGCAGAAATGATGTCCTTTGGCCATGACCCCTGCCATGCCCCATCTCCTCACCCCACCACACTTTGCCTGCAGTGCCCCATATGCAATGCTCCATATAAAAATGCAATAAAAATATGCTTCCCCTCCAACTCAAGATAGCTCCAAAGCCCAATAGAAGACATACTGGGCCAACCTACCCCAGCCACAGAGGAAGAAGCAGTATTGCTGCGGTGGTGGCTGCCAGCAGCCATCTTGGAAACCCCTCTGCCATAGTACAAGCAAAGGGCTCTCAAGGTACACTGCTGTACCCCAACACACTTGTTGGAAACCCTGGCTTAGATTCTTATGCTGCAAGAAGGTGGACCTTCTAATACCAGGTATGAGGAAGAAAACTAGCTTTTGAAATTTCTGAGCTGCTAAACAACAGAGGCTTTTTCTTTTTATTGTTCAGTTAACCTTTATGTATTTTGATAAAGGTCTGCTTTATTTGTGTCCATTTAACCTTGAGGCCCCATTCTGCTCACATAAAAAGGAAACCAGTAGGACACAGGCTCGGGTCCTTGACAGCTGAGTAAAAAGATCTGTCCCCATCTGATGTGGAAGTGTCTCACATTTTGAGGTTATTCAGAATCAATTAGTTCAGCTCCGCAGTATTGGGCCCTTGTCGGTCCTCCTTCTGTTTTATTGAACTATGGCCCTTATTCGATAGCAATACTGAATATAGCCATGAGGGGTCAGAATATGATGAAGAAATCCCACAAGGGTGTCACCCTGGTAACCCAGAGGCAGGCCTGAACCTCAAGTCTGGGATATCTGTTTTTCCTATAGTTAGCAGCTGTTTTGTTTAATGACCGCCTTCTGCTTAGGACAATTGTGCATTTCTAGATCATGTTTCTCTCACTGCCTGCAGAAACTCTGTAATGATTGTTAGCAGAGGTTACTCTAATGAGAGCGCGTTAATAATGTAACATGAGAGATCATTTAAATGAGTGTGTTGGTTTTCTTCCAGTGCTGTGCAACATGGAGGCTTGTGTAGCTCACTGCTGAGGAGGGTATTTGAGCCGTTTGATTATTTCATGAGACTTGCACACCACCTCCCCGACCCTTAGCAGATTTTTAAGGCACAGATAAATAACTGTGCACCTTCCTGCTGGGGGAAATGGAAGGAGGAGTGGGAATAATCACTGAATTAAGACTCAACAGAGTGATAAAGCTGCCACCACCACTGGTAATACAAGGGGTCCTGGTAGAGATAATTAAAAGTCTGGAGAGAAAACTGTCACATTGATGAGAAGAAAGAAAAAGAAGGAGCATCAGGGGACAGAGATCAAATAAAAGAAAACAATATTTTACTCTAATCCATTAAAATCAACAATTAAAAACCAATACATTCTTCCCTGCAGAGAGATAACTCAGACATAGTTTACTTATGCATGCAATACACATTGTGCTTATATAGCACCTTCCCAAAGGGACTGACAAGGTAATTCACAGATACTATTGGTACTGCTCAATCAATCAGTTTTTAAGACAATGCAAAAAAGAGGCTTAGAAACTGTGAAATAAATATATATATGTAATGTTTCTGCATATAACTTCACAAATAAGTGCTGTGAGAAAATTGCCTCTCCATGACTATAGCCTGGTTCCATCTTCATGAACTGAAACAGGAAGGTTCCATTGTTAAGGGCCTCAAATAACGAAGTCTTTTACAATAGTGGAAAGTACCCACAATATAACCTGCAGCTATGAGCATGACTTCCTATGTGCAGGTCTAAACTAGATAACACGTTCTAATGGTCAGACGCTTTGATATGCAAAGGGAGGACAGGCACCAACAGGTGATTTATGGTTTTACAGCAACAGTCCAGGAGTCTCCGGGAGAACACAGGTGAAACTCGGGTAAGGGACTGGGGTTCATGACACTGGCCCCGACCTAGTGGAATGAACTCCTAGGACCTTGCAGGAGTTTTTGTGGTTCCACACGGCCTGCAAGGTGGAGCTCTCCCACCAGGTCTTTGGTTGAGGCCAGAGTGCAAGTAATTGGGGATAAATAAATACCTAAGACAGGCACCCCTTGTATTCCTCCCTGAGGTGCTGGGTGAGGGGGGGGGGGATTGAGTAGGAAGAATCTATTGTGCCAGTGGGTAAATTTTAATGACTGTGAGGTTTTGTTTAATTTTATCTTTGTGGGTTTCTACAATTTGATTGTAGCCAGCTATGAAACAGTCTCGAGAGCATTGGGATATAAATATAATGATGATGATGATTATGATAATAATAAACAGCATAAAAACACCATGAAACAATTTCAACAGAGAACATAAAACAATGGTTGTTATTTATAAAACAATACACTAACAAAATACTGTTAAAAAAAGATTAAAAGCCTACTTAAAAAAATATTTGGGCTTTGACTAAATGGCAATAAGGTATGCACTCAGCAAGCTGCAAGGATATTCCAGAGGCATGGTACTGCCACTAAAAAAGCCCTGTCTTTAGTCACCAGTTACCTCATCTCTGTAGGTGGGAGCCCTGAGAACAAGCTTGAGAGGTGACATTAATTGATCTGATGGACAGGGAGGTGATTTTTCAGGTACCTCAGCACCAGATCATCATAGAAATATAGTTCTAGAATATTCAAGTACATCCACAAACTGACTTTTCATTCCCTCCTATAATATTTAATTGTCTGAGAGTTGGATGTAATGTATGAAATCCAGATTCATCACAGCATAGTATAAATGGCTGTAATATTAATCTGGATTAATCTATGGAGAAAGTCCTAACAAGTCCCCAGAGTAGGACACCACTTTGACTAGTGATCCTTCAAGAACTAGCAATATTAACCCATGTCCCCAAACCAGTTAAAGCCCCGTACACCTTGATAAAACCTTCCACCAATTTGTTTCCCTGAGTTGTCTAGCACTATACACGTTATTGCAAACACCATAGGCTGCTTGTCTGATACTTTTCAAATTGCTCATACTTTCATCCCCCTGTGCAATCAATTAGCAATAAGATTCTTAATTAGCCTGGCCCACCTGGCTATTTTGCTTCTAATAAATCAATTAATTTCAATTCACACGGAGGGCTTTGTATTTAGTATGACAGCTCAGTCATTACTGGTCATCATTGGGTGTGACTGCTGTGCATGCTATAAAAACTTGATAGCCAAACTGAATTTATATTCTCTGTTGATGCAGAATCTCTCAGGTAAGCCTGGAGTGTGCTAATAATTTTAATGCAGGTAGAGATTTAGCAAAAAGGCCCAGCAGAGCAAAGGAGGAAGCTGAGATATCAATCTACCACACCAACTTAAATAAACAGCATTTATATTTGAATAACAGGAAAAAAAACTTTAATTTCCAACCTGGACTGAATGTGCATGGAGGTTTTATTCCAACCCCAGGTCGATTCAGTTCCCGCCGTCTCCACTGAATGAAATTTCCATTTTGATTTTTTCCAGCTTAAATTTTCCCTGTGCAACAAGCATGATTGATCCGGAGTGAGCCTACCTTTCCCCCCCAATATCCTAAGGCAGATATAACCCTCAATATTTGAAAAATCGGCATGAGAAAGCATACAGCAATCTGCTTGCTGCTGAGCCTCCATGGTAGAGAAGCACTGATTGGCCAAGGCTTCAGTTCAAAGGCTTCAGGCTGCAAGTTTGCCTTAAAGGGGAAGCCCTAACTTATCTTGGCAGGAACTCCAGAAGCTCTAACGTCTCTCGATGGCGATGTGCCTCTTGTGCCTTTTTTTCTCCCTCCTCTGCTGTCTCCAATCCTCTTCCCACCTCCTCAAGAAAAGAAAGAGACTTCTGCTGCACTTGGCTCCCCCCCCTTCTGAGCTTCCATAACCATGTGCAGAACACTTTTCTGTTTCAATGGGGAGGGAGGATAGAGGAAGACCCGAGTTCAAATCAATCTGGCTTCAGCGGGATCCACAACAGAATAAACAAAGTAAGTGCAGATTCAGCCCTAGAATGTCCTGGTGTCCCACAGGATCCTGACAATGCTGTTCAAATAGCTATTAGTTTTGAACCCAAGGAATATATTTACAAACAAGAGAAATGGTATCACTAACAGTTTAGATATTAGGTTGCCAAGTATTGAATCAGGTAAAAGATTCCTAACAGTGTCTAATAGAAATACAACAGGGCTTTTTCTGTTGATCACTGAAAACACCTGATACAAAGCAGGAATAGCCAATTTTCATTCTCTTGGACATGCTAATTTGAATATTCTCTATCTACCCTGTCCAATTTTTATATCCTCAACCACTGCTGAGTCTGGAATCATCCAATTCTACCATATATGATCTCTTAATAAAGATAGCATCACGTAACATAAGAGGTTCTTAGATGTTAATTTATTTTAGGTCACATTTTCCTTTTCAGGTCAAAGAATCTGAGCTGAGCCTCATTAAAACAATAATTAACATTTCAAACCCCAGTAAATCATAAAAGTGGTGGGAAGGAAGTATAAAAGCAAGGAAGATTTCAATTCATCAGCCAACAGAACCAGATTATTGTTATTGTTAATTGGGAAGTCATGTCCAACCCATCGCGACCCCATGGAAAATGATCCTCCAGACCTTCCTGTCCTCTACCATTCCCCGGAATCCATTTAAGCTTGTGCTGACTGCTTCAGTGACTCCATCCAGCGACCTAATTCTCTGTCGTCCCCTTCTTCCTTTGCCCTCAATCGCTCCCAGCATTAGGCTCTTCTCCAGGGAATCCTTACTTCTCATGAGGTGGCCAAAGTATTTGAGTTTCATCTTCAGGATCTGGCCTTCTAAAGAGCAGTCAGGTCTGATCTCCTCTAGGACTAACAAGTTTGTTCGCCTTGCAGTCCAAGGGACTCGCAAGAGTCTTTTCCAGCACCAGAGTTCAAAAGCCTCAATTCTTTGACACTCAGCTTTCCTTATGGTCCAACTTTCACAGCCATACATTGCAACTTGGAAGACCATAGCCTTGACTAGATGCACTTTGACTAGATGCACTTTTGTTGGCAGCGTGATGTCTTTGCTTTTTAGGATGCTGTCTAGATTTGCCATAGCTTTCTTCCCCGGGAGCAAGCGTCTTTTAATTTCTTTGCTGCAGACCCCATCTGCAGTGACCTTGGAGACCAGGAAAATAAAATATGTCACTACCAGATCCAGAACATAACAAAAAAACTCTACAGGATAATACAGACTATATATCAAATCAGTTTGGGCTCCCTTGTGGAGTTCCACAGGGCTCTGTGCTCTCCCCCACGCTTTTTAACATCATTATGCACCCTCTGGCCCAGCTGGTCAGGAGTTATGGCTTGGGTTCTCATCAGTACGCTGATGTCACCCAGCTATATATCCTGATGGATGGCCACCCGGATTTCCCCCCGGATCCATTTGCCAGATGTTTGGAAGCCATGGCTGGATGGATCGAGCAGAGCCGCCTGAAATTCAACGCTGCCAAGACTGAGGTCCTGTGATTTGGGGGGAAGGGAGCATCTCAGGAAGCGCAACTACCCTCCTTGGCTGGGATGTAACTGACCATCACGTCCCAAGCCATGAATTTGGGTGTGACCTTGGATGCCCCGTTAACATTGGAGGCCCAGGTCAAGAAGGTAGCAGTGCAGGCTGTTTTCCATCTTTGCCAGGCTCGGCTACGTGCCCTACCTGTCTCCTGACCACCTGGCCACAGTGATGCATGCAACGGTCACCTCCAGAATAGATTTCTGTAACTCGCTCTACGCAGGCCTACCCTTGCACCTGATCTGGAAATTGCAGCTGGTGCAAAATGCAGCTGCTAGGGTCCTCACAGGAACATCTTGGAGGACCCACATCTAGCCTGTGCTGAGGCAGCTGCATTGGCTACCGATTGCTAGCCGGATCAGGTTCAAGTTTTTGGTTCTAACCTTTAAGGCCCTCTGAAGTCTGGGATCCACATACTTGAGGGACAGCCTGATGTCCTATGCCCCCCGGGAGGCACCTCTGGCCTGAACCAGGGCCAGGGCCTTCTCGGTCGTGGCCCCTAGCTGGTGGAATGAGCTCCTGGAAGAGCTGCAGTCCCTGCGGGATTTATCAGCTTTCCGCAGGGCCCGCAAACGGAGCTCTTCCTCCAGGCCTACAGCCTTGTAAGATCGCCCTTGTAAGATCGCCCCCCCTCCTCTTCTCTTCATTTCTCTTTTCAGGGTTACACATGCAGTGATCCCTGGTCTCCTCCTTGGGTAATGTCGCCGTTGTTGGGTTGGATGATATGACTCTGTGTTAGAGTGTTTTTATGTATTGGGGGTTTTATGGGGTTTCATATGCTGTTACCCACCACAAGCCTTAGGAGAGTGGCGGGCTATAAATCCAAATAATAATAATAATAATAATAATAATAATAATAATAATAATATCAATAAAATTGGCAGAAGCTGGACAGGCAAGAAAATTAGATAGCCTGGGCAAATAAGTTAATCTTAACTTAGCATCTAAAGATAAAAGCATTAGAAATCTGTTCTTTCAAAGGGTGTAACTGGGGATATTAAGCACTTACCAATTTTCACTGAAGTCAGTTCTCTGACTCTGAAATCACCCCTTTAAAAAACTTTCCTCCTTATGCATGTGCGCTTATACTGAGTTTTTTTCTTCTTACCATAGTAGACGAAAGTAAACAATTATGCACTTGAAAGAGTTCTTTTCAAGTGGGAGGGGAACATCCTCCATTGTACTGGGAGATCATGGTTAGTTATGGTCAGCAGCAATGTCACCTGGCTGACAGATGCTGCTAGCAGAGCTTCCTGGGAATTGTCATTTATGGTCTTTGTGTTCAGCCATTGGTATAAGACAGCACAGGGCAGTAGATAAAACAATAAGTAACATTTATGCATAGAAAAATGGTATTCTTGGAACCCTTTTTAAGAAAAAGTAGCAAAGCAAGTTTACAATACTGTGAAGACACCATGTGGAAAAGCCGTGTTTGCTGTTATGAGGAGTGAGTAACATGCAGAATCAAAAATACAATGGTTGGTCTTGTTTAGGGAAAATGGTTTCACATGCAGAAACCAGAAAAACAACATGTTTTTTTGCAGAGTACTTGTGAGGTTTTCCCCAGTGTATAACACCTCCTGCTCTTAAGGTGATTCCTGGTTCTGAGATTGGCTTTACCTTTGCTCAGTAGATGCCAATGTTGCATAAACTGATCTTTAGATTACTGACTCTCATTACTTTCTACACTTACTTGTTCAGGCATTCCGCAAACCCAGTGATTAATTTTTTATACAATTGGATGTCATCAGTGTATAGATGGTTTGAACTACAACCCTCCAGACTATCTCTCCCATTGGTTTTATATACCATCCTGTCAGATCTTGAAAACTAAGCAGAGCTGACCCAGACTAGAATTTGGATGGGAAACCTCTTAGGAATTGGGTGGTAGTTCCTCCAAAGAACACAAGGGGTCTTGACACAGAGGCGGAAAATGGCAGAACATCTCCGAACATCCTGTGCTTGGCTACCAGATAATCCTCAGATCTCCTGGCTACACTACGTGTACCATAAGATAAATAATAATACCTCTACTCATATATGTAATTGGCTGGAACTGGATTCAAGGAAGTAAATCTGTTTTTTTTTTGTTTTTTTTGCTTTTACAGAATTCAGATGAGATGGAAATACAAGAACATTTAGGGAAGGTTCATGGTCTTTTCATAATTTGTCTATCAATAATATCATGGGCTGGATCCAAATGCTCCTTTCTGTTCATATGAGAAATCTTACATTTATGGAAGGAATCCATTGAATCGTGGTTTCAATAAGGTGCAGAGTTGCTCATGTGCCAAAACATCAGCTCTTTATTGGTCACACATAACTGAACTGAACTCAACAGCCTACCACCTGAACTTATATACAGTTAAGGGTCCCCATCAAGGTCCGTGATTGGTCCTAAGCAGAGCCCTCTGTTTGGAAAAAGATAACAACCAATAGCAGGCTGGATCTTGCATATCAGCCAACGGTAATTACGTATTTCCGATCTCTGCTAGATCACATGCACAACAGAATCCTTCCATTGATGAAAAGTTCCCTGTATGAACATTACTACTAAAGCACTAATTTAGATACAACTCATATTTCCATGGTAGCCTTGGGATGTAAAGTCTAGGTGGTTACTAATTTTGTCTTAGATTTAGAGCCAGTTCTCATGTGCTAAGACATTCTATTTAGTGCATTTTTACTACACCTGGCCAAGTTATGTGTTAGGTCACATGGTTGCCTATAATAAAATTCAACATTCCTATAGTACTTCTCCATAGATGGGAAAAGTAAGTTGCCTTTAGGGTAGAATATGTGACTTAATATATCAGATGAGTATTCACTTGGTAATATGAACTGGCCATAGGTTTAAAAATCTGTAATGTAATTTATTGTTAATATTTCTTCTTGCTTAATACAGCTACTTAATGAAGTGTTAGAATTTGAGTGCTTACTGATTCTGCAACAGTGAATCAGGAAACATAAGGCTAGGCTGTGTCAGATGAGCTTGGAAGAAGAAATCAGAGAGTTAGCAATGGAAGTCACTAGAGACTAGGAGGAGCTGTTATTTAGAGTAGAACTCTAGGGAATGATTCCCCAGAGGACATGCAGAAACAAGAGAAAGTGCTTTCTGACAGCTCGTGGGACTTTATGTTACAACTAAAGTCAAATTGGTGCAATATCATTTAACTGGGTAAAGCCTAGTAAAGTTCCATTATGTTTTGAGTGATTCTAAGGAATCTTGACGATTGTATGAATTATTTCCTGTCATTTAGAACAATAGGAAGTAATTCAAACAACAGTACATATATTATTACAGATCTCAAAACTGAGAGGCATAAACTACCAAGTACTGTTTGAATTATGTATTTAGGTACTTGTGGTGCAGAGTGGTAAGGTAGCAGACATGCAGTCTGAAAGCTCTGCCCATGAGGCTGGGAGTTCAATCCCAGCAGCCAGCTCAAGGTTGACTCAGCCTTCCATCTTTCCGAGGTTGGTAAAATGAGTACCCAGCTTGCTGGGGGGTAAATGGTAATGACTGGGGAAGGCACTGGCAAACCACCCCGTATTGAGTCTGCCATGAAAACGCTAGAGGGCGTCACCCCAAGGGTCAGACATGACCCGGTGCTTGCACAGGGGATACATTTACCTTTACCTTTACCTTACAATATATCTCATTATTTCAGTTCCATTCAAATATCATTTTGCTGTTACCATATCCAGAGCTGTTGGGATAGACCATAATGCATGCCATTCTAAATTTGTAATAACAATGTAAAGGGGCACCACTCAGTCCCTCCCCTGAATTTTACTTACCTTCGCAGTGCAGTCGATACACGTGTTGCATAAATATCTCACACACCTTTCTCTCCAACCTCCTCCATACATGAAACACCCTACAGCTGCATTCAGACATCACTTCTAACTGATATATAACTAGAATGTACAAAACCTTGGCTTGCTGTCCGCTTGTGTGTACCACTTGCTCTCTCTGTCTTCTCTCTTCTTGCAGGGATAGAATCATAGAATCATAGAGTTGGAAGGGGCCATACAGGCCATCTAGTCCAACCCCCTGCTCAACGCACGATTAGCCCTAAGCATCCTAAAGCATCCAAGAAAAGTGTGTATCCAACCTTTGCTTGAAGACTGCCAGTGAGGGGGCGCTCACCACCTCCTTAGGCAGCCTATTCCACTGCTGAACTACTCTGACTGTGAAAAACTTTTTCCTGATATCTAGCCTATATCGTCCCCCTTCAAGGATCGCTGCCTTGTTGTGGCAAGGGGGCTTGCGTAGTTCAGTGAAGCTATGAGCTATACCGTGCAGGGCCACCCAAGACGGACAGGTCATAGCTGAGAGCTCTGACAAAAGGTGATCCACTGGAGAAGGAAATGGCAAACCACTCCAGTATCTTTGCCATGAAAACTCTATGGACAGTTCCAATAGGCATAACGATATGACGCTGGAAGATGAGCCCCTCAGGTCGGAAGGTGTCCAATATGCTACTGGGGATGAGCAGACGGCTAGTACGAGTAGCGCCAGAATGAATGAAGCGGCTGGGCCAAAGCCGAAAGGACGCTCAGTTGTGGAAGTAACTGGTGGCGAAAAGACAGTCCGATGCTGTAAAGATTTTTATTCCATAGGAACCTGGAACGTCAGATCCATGAATCAAGGCAAGCTGGACGTGGTTAAACAAGAAATGACAAGACTGAACATCGACATTTTAGGAATCAGTGAACTAAAATGGACAGGAATGGGTGAATTTAATTCAGATGACCATCAGGTATACTACTGTGGACAAGAATCTCGCAGAAGAAATGGAGTAGCATTCATAATCAATAAGAGAGTAGGAAAAGCAGTCTTGGGATACAATCCCCAAAATGACAGAATGATCTCAGTTCGAATCCAAGGCAAACCATTCAACATCACAGTGATCCAGGTCTACGCCCCAACCACTGCTGCTGAAGAGGATGAAGTTGATCAGTTCTATGAAGCCCTACAACACCTTCTAGAAGCAACGCCCAAAAATGATGTGCTTATCATCATGGGGGATTGGAATGCTAAAGTAGGAAGCCAAAAGATAACCGGGATAACAGGCAAGTTTGGCCTTGGAGTACAAAATGAAGCAGGGCACAGGCTGGTAGAATTTTGTCAAGAGAATACAATGGTCATAGCAAACACTCTTTTCCAGCAACCCAAGAGACGACTCTACACATGGACATCACCAGACGGTCAACACAGAAATCAGATTGACTATGTGCTCTGCAGCCAAAGATGGAAAAGTTCTATCCAGTCAATAAAAACAAGACCAGGAGCTGATTGTGGTTCAGATCATGAGCTTCTTGTTGCAAAATTTAGGCTTAAACTGAAGAAAGTAGGGAAAAGCACTAGGCCACTCAGGTATGAACTAAATCATATCCCCGACGAATACACAGTGGAGGTGGCAAATAGATTTAAGGAATTAGATCTGATAGACAGAGTGCCTGAAGAACTATGGATGGAGGTTCGCAACATTGTACAAGAGGTAGCAACTAAAACCATCCCAAAGAAAAAGAAATGCAAGAAATCAAAATGGCTGTCTGAGGAAGCTTTACAAATAGCTAAGGAGAGAAGGGAAGTGAAAGGCAAGGGAGAAAGAGAAAGATACACCCAACTGAATGCAGAATTCCAGAGAAAAGCTAGAAGAGATAAGAATGCCTTCTTAAATGAACAGTGCAAACAAATAGAAGAAAACAATAGAATCGGGAGGACCAGAGATCTTTTCAAGAAAATTGGAGATATGAAGAGAACGTTTCATGCAAAGATGGGTATGATAAGGGACCAAAATGGTAGGGACCTCACAGAAGCAGAAGAGATTAAACAAAGGTGGCAAAATTATACAGAAGAACTATACAAGAGCGAGCTTAACATCCCTGATGACCACAATGGGGTAGTTACTGACCTGGAGCCAGACATCCTGGAATGTGAAGTCAAATGGGCCTTAGGAAGTCTGAGTAACAATAAAGCTAGTGGTGGTGACAGCATTCCAGTTGAACTATTCAAAATCTTAAAGGACGATGCAGTAAAAGTGCTACACTCAATATGCCAGCAAATTTGGAAAACTCAACAATGGCCACAGGATTGGAAAAGGTCAGTTTACATTCCAATTCCAAAGAAGGGCAATGCCAAAGAATGTTCAAACTACCGCACCATTGCACTAATTTCTCATGCTAGCAAAGTTATGCTCAAAATCCTACAAGCTAGGCTCCAGCAATATGTGGACCGAGAACTTCCAGAAGTACAGGCAGGATTTCGAAGAGGCAGAGGAACTAGAGATCAAATTGCCAACATACGCTGGATCATGGAGAAAGCTAGGGAGTACCAGAAGAACGTCTACTTCTGCTTCATTGACTATGCTAAAGCCTTTGATTGTGTGGAACACAACAAATTGTGGCAAGTTCTTAAAGAGATGGGAATACCAGAGCATCTTATTTGTCTCTTGAGAAATTTATATGCAGGTCAAGAAGCAACAGTGAGAACTGAACATGGAATCACTGACTGGTTCAAAATTGAGAAAGGAGTTCGGCAAGGCTGTATACTGTCACCTTGCCTATTTAACTTGTATGCAGAGCACATCATGAGAAATGCGGGATTAGAGGAGTCACAAATTGGGATCAAGATTGCAGGGAGAAATATCAACAACCTCAGATATGCAGATGATACCACTCTAATGGCAGAAAGTGAAGAGGAACTAAAGAGCCTGTTGATGCGGGTGAAGGAGGAGAGTGCAAAAGTTGGCTTGAAACTCAACATCAAGAAAACAAAGATCATGGCATCCGGCCCTCTCAATTCCTGGCAAATAGATGGGGAAGAAATGGAGATAGTGACAGATTTTATTTTCCTGGGCTCCAAGATCACTGCAGATGGGGACTGCAGCAAAGAAATTAAAAGACGCTTGCTCCTGGGGAGGAAAGCTATGGCAAATCTAGACAGCATCCTAAAAAGCAGAGACATCACCCTGCCAACAAAAGTGCGTTTAGTCAAGGCTATGGTCTTCCCAGTTGCAATGTATGGCTGCGAAAGTTGGACCATAAGGAAGGCAGAGCGTCAAAGAATTGAGGCTTTTGAACTCTGGTGCTGGAGAAGACTCTTGCGAGTCCCTTGGACTGCAAGGCGAACAAACCGGTCAGTCCTAGAGGAGATCAGCCCTGACTGCTCTTTAGAAGGCCAGATCCTGAAGATGAAACTCAAATATTTTGGCCACCTCATGAGAAGGAAGGACTCCCTGGAGAAGAGCCTAATGCTGGGAGCGATCGAGGGCAAAAGAAGAAGGGGACGACAGAGAATGAGGTGGCTGGATGGAGTCACTGAAGCAGTAGGTGCAAACTTAAATGGACTCCAGGGAATGGTAGAGGACAGGAAGGCCTGGAGGATCATTGTCCATGGGGTCGCGATTGGTCGGACACGACTTCGCACATAACAACAACAGCCTATATCGTTGTACTTGAAGTTTAAACCCATTACTGCGTGTCCTCTCCTCTGCAGCCAGCAGAAACAGCATCCTGCCCTCCTCCAAGTGACAACCTTTCAAATACTTAAAGAGGGCTATCATGTCCCCTCTCAACCTCCTTTTCTCCAGGCTGAACATTCCCAAGTCCCTCAACCTATCTTCATAGGGCTTGGTCCCTTGGCCCCAGATCATCTTCGTCGCTCTCCTCTGTACCCTTTCAATTTTATCGATGTCCTTCTTGAAGTGAGGCCTCCAGAACTGCACACAGTACTCCAGGTGTGGTCTGACCAGCGCCGTATACAATGGGACTATGACATCTTGTGATTTTGATGTGATGCCTCTGTTGATACAGCCCAAAATGGCATTTGCCTTTTTTACCGCTGCATCACACTGCCTGCTCATGTTTAGTTTACAATCCACAAGTACCCCAAGGTCTCGTTCACACACAGTGCTACCTAGAAGCGTATCCCCCATCCAGTAGGCATGCTTTTCATTTTTCTGACCCAGATGCAGAACTTTACACTTATCTTTATTAAATTGCATCTTGTTCTCATTTGCCCATTTTTCCATTGTGTTCAGATCTCGTTGAACTCTGTCTCTATCTTCCGGAGTATTTGCCAGTCCTCCCAATTTGGTGTCATCTGCAAACTTGATGAGTAGTCCCTCCACCCCCTCATCTAGATCATTAATAAATATGTTAAAAAGTATCGGGCCGAGCACCGAACCCTGAGGTACCCCGCTACTCACCTCTCTCCAGTCTGATGAAACACCATTGACAACAACTCTTTGAGTGCGGTTCTCTAACCAATTCCCTATCCACCTAACGATCTGAAAATCCAGATTGCAGTCCTTCAACTTATCCATCAGAACATCATGGGGAACCTTGTCAAAAGCTTTACTAAAGTCCAAGTAAATGACATCAACCAAATTTCCCCGATCCAGCAAACCTGTTACTTGGTCAAAAAAGGAAACTAGGTTGGTCTGGCAGGACCTGTTGGAGACAAATCCATGCTGACTTCCTTGGATCACCAAATTGTCCTCCTGATGTTTGCAGATCGCTCCCTTTAATATCTGCTCCATTATCTTCCCCACAACAGAGGTCAGACTCACTGGTCTGTAGTTTCCCGGGTCATCCTTCCTCCCTTTTTTGAAGATCGGAATAACGTTTGCTCTTTTCCAGTCCTCCGGGACATCTCCAGTCCTTAAAGAGGTTCCGAAGATGATGGACAAGGGCTGTGCAAGTTCTCTGGAAAGTTCTTTGAGTACTCTCGGGTGCATTTCATCTGGACCAGGGGATTTGAACTCATCCAGTGCAGCTAAATGCCTCTCGACAACCTCTCTATCCATGTTAACCTGCCACCCAGACACTATCCTTTGGCTACAGCCATCTCTAGATGTGCCTAAACACTTTGACCTGTGGGAAAAAACAGATGTAAAATAGGCACTAAGCCTTTCTGCTTTCTCTGCATCTTTCGTTAGAGTTTGTCCATCCGCACCCAACAGCGGGCCTATTGCCTCCTTTACTTTACATTTGCTCCTCACGTAACTGAAAAATCTTTTCTTGTTACAATGGGCTTCCCTGGCCAATCTTAGCTCACTCTCAGCTTTGGCCTTTCTGATGATTGATCTACAGTGCCTAGTAACCTGTAGGTACTCTTCTTTAGAGCTCTGTCCTTCCCTCCATTTCCTGAACATTTTCCTTTTCTTTCTTAGTTCCTCTTGAAGTTCTCTGTTCATCCAAATAGGCTTCTTAGAGCTCCTGCAGTGTTTTCGTATTTCTGGAATAGTCATTGATTGAGCATGCAATAGCTCTTGTTTGAGTAGCGCCCACCCTTCACATGCTCCCTTCCCTTCCAGCATTCTCGTCCATGGTATGACACTCATCATGTCTCTGAGTTTATTAAAGTTTGCCCTACGAAAATCCAACATCCGCGTCTGGCTACAAGCTTCCTTGGCTCCCCATCTCAAAAGGAATTCTATGAGGACATGGTCACTTCCCCCTAGGGTCCCCACCTCCTTCACCTCATCCACCAACTCTTGCCTGTTGGTCAGTACTAAGTCCAGTATGGCTGAACCTCTTGTGGGTTCATCTACTATTTGATAAATGAAATTGTCAGCCAGGCAGGTCAGAAACTTGCATGACTGAGGACGCTTCGCAGAGTTTGTTTCCCAGCACACATCTGGGAAATTGAAGTCACCCATGATGACAAGGTCCTGCCGTTTGGATATTTTCTCAAGCTGCTCACAAAGTGCAGCATCCACATCCTCTCGTTGGTCAGGCGGTCGGTAGCATACACCAACCACCACACTGTTTGTTTTCCCCTCACTTATTTTCACCCAGATGCTTTCCACTGTAGATATGCTCTCCTTCACTAGAATTTCCTGACAGGTAAGCCCTTTCTTCACATACAGTGCCACTCCTCCACCTCTTCGATCTATTCTGTTTTTTCTGAACAGTTCATATCCATCCACCATTACATTCCAGTCATGAGAATCATTCCACCAAGTTTCTGTGATGCCTACTAGATCATACCTTTCCATCAGCATGAGAAGTTCCAGCTCTT
Organism: Paroedura picta; assembly: GCF_049243985.1. Lineage (NCBI taxonomy): Eukaryota > Metazoa > Chordata > Lepidosauria > Squamata > Gekkonidae > Paroedura > Paroedura picta. Next base: position 80,121,627 of record NC_135375.1, on the reverse strand, counting down.
TCTTTTTATTGCCCATGCTTCGGGCATTAGTATAAAGACATCTGAATCCTTTTACTTTTGGTTCCCTATGAGCTGGCCTTGCCGGTTGGGCTGCCTCCGATCGTTTTCCTTCCATACACTCCCTATGTTGATCGTCTCCTTCCCCTAGTGGCTTTAGTTTAAAGCTCTCCTGATGAATCTCCCCAGGTTCCTGCCAAACACATTCTTCCCCAGTTTCGATAAGTGCAGTCCATCAGGTGCTAGTAGGCCTTCCTCAAGAAAGCCTATCCCATGGTCCCAGAAACCAAATCTCTCCTGCCGGCACCAACTACGCAGCCAGTGATTCACCTCCATTATCTTCCTCTCCCGACGCATTCCTCTTCCCTTGACGGGCAAGATTGAAGAGAATACCACTTGTGCCCCCATTTGCTTGAGCTTCCTCCCCAGATCTTGATAGTCTTTTTTAATAGGAGCGATGGTATTCAGGGACATGTCATTCGTTCCCACATGGACCATCACAAATGGGTAGCGATCCGTGGACCATCACAAATGGGTAGCGATCCGATAATCCCAGTTAGACAGTAACAACACAGTCCTAAGAATACTTTCATGGGATGGAATAGATCCAAGTAAGATTCTGAGCACTGTATAACCTAGGTTACTCCAATTTTACCAGATCTTGGAAGAAAAGCAGGATCAATCCTGTTTAGCATTTGGATTGGAGGAAAACCAGGGTCACCATAAATAAATAATGGCAAACCACCTATGAGCATCTCTTGCCTTGAAAACCCTATGGGCTCACCATCTCAGCTGTGATATGACTGCTATAAACAGCCACACAAAAGATTCTGAGCAGACCTCCTTAGGATTGTTCTCTTATGACATACAAATGCAAGTGCACAGGTAAAAGGAGTTAGTCTGTCCTCTCACTAACCATTGGTCAGAGTTTAATGTCTAGTTGTATCTGAGTGCAGCCCATGTCAGTGATTTGGGCCTCTAGTTCTCTAAATGGCCAATTGGATGCTCAAAGTTGTCTGGAAAACCATGTTCTTATAGCATTGTTTATGCTATGGAGGAATGGGAGATCACTAAGATTCCAATTTAATCGGCGTTGGCGTTTCTTTTTATATAACTATGATTATTGAACTTGTTATATGCATGTGTCATAAATAAGCAGAATTAAAATAGACAGAGTAAAAAAATGGAAAAATCAATAACAGACATACAGGCAACAAAGCAGTAAAAAGCTCTGAATAAAAACTATTAATCAGACAATAGAAAGCTGGGGTATAAAGAGATTACTTGGCCAGCATTGAGCTTTCTAAGAGGCAGGGTGGTATGTAAGCAAAATAAATACATGAAGAATTGTCCTAGCCATGTGCTGGAAGGAAATCACAGCACTAAGAAAAATATTATTTTTAATGCTTTTTTGGCTTGATACTTAAAATAATTATATGTAGGCCACATATGATAATTATGTGTAGGCCAAATACTAAGAGGAGACAGGATAAAAGCAGTCAGGCTCACAGTAAATCTTTCATTGTCAATGATAGGTTACATTTCATTAGAGAGTTTGCCATGCTTTTTAAAGTTATCAAAGGTAAACTAAAAAGTTAATAGTGTTTTATTCAGCTGAGAGGGTTCTTTGTCTCTGAAAGTTAAGATAGTCTTGTGATTTATCTTTGATGATTAAACGTGGCAGAGATTATACTTTTAAGGAAGGAAGGAAAACCTAGCACCTACAGAAAGCATTGCATATGTATGGGTTTCATTTATTAGTCTGACATTCATTAGTATCACAAAAGCTCATTCACCTACAAATCTTCAGACCAGAGACATACCCCAACAGCTAATAATGTCTTTCTGCTGTTTACACAGGCTGAAGTCAGTGTCGACAAAAGAGAATAAATTAACAGAAATAAGACATTAAAAATAGCAAAATATAGCAACTAGTGAGGATATGTTTCAATCTTTGAGCACACTACAGTGGTCTTAGATAATGTCAGCTTAAAGAACCGCTGGGATGTGTTGTTGCTAAATGTCATGCAGTCATGTAGGGCCAGTTCATGGCACAAATAACCACCTGGTCATGATGATAATAATGATCTATTTATCCCTGTAGCTCCCAGGATGCTCAGTTCACTCCTTTCCCTTCCCTGCCACCTGTCCAGACATCCTCCCTCTCCCTTCCTCTACCTCCAACCAGAGAATAACTCAGATATCTTGGTGAAGGATCACTATGTGGCACTAATCAGTATGCAATAATATTTCACAAAGATATCGGAGTACTTCCATTGGAGCTAGGTAGAGAGAAGAGAGAAGGGGCCAAGAATGCCTGAAAACAAGGTTAAAAACTTGGTAAAATACAATTCTTAGTCACTAGCCTGCTCCCATGTCTCATCCTTCCCCTTTCTCCATCTATAATCAAAGGGACTTGGACATCCTCAGTAAGCACTCCCATCTTAATTGTTAGGAGCAGCACTTCCCAAAGATATCTCTCCCCCACTCCACGTTAATAGCTGGCCAAGGATGAAGACATTTGAGGTAAGGATTTCTATACACAAGGTTCTCCAGTCAAGTCTACTCTGAACCTGATGGAAGAAGGTTTCCCCATGATCTGTGTCATTGCCACCATCCTGTGTCTTGCCATGCAGTATGGAAGACAGCCTGCTTGGGATTTCCAAATGTCCTAGTAATTCATTGATCAGCTGGCTTTGTTGGTGTTGGACTTTGTCTCTTGGCAAGAGCCAGCCACAGGCTGTCAGTCAAAGGGTTAAACTGTTTGTTTACACTTGTTACTAGTGGGACAGGCAGAGTGGGTCAAATGGTTTGTTTTCAAATGTAAATTTCCTAGCTGTAACCATGGTATGACTCTGGTTTGTCATGTACACAAGTGTGGCAGGAAGAGATAAAATTCTTCCATTGTTTGAGAAGCGACATGACAGTTCGATCTGGAGCTGGATTCTCCCCTGACAAAGGCAAGAGAAGCCTACTAAGTGAATCTGCATGACCCATCTTAGGGCCCAGCCAATAAACAACCCTGGAAAAAAATCTCCCAGTGTAACACTGACCCCAAATTGTAGCCACTTAACTTATGGATCAGAATAGACTGGGCCTCTGCTAAGGTGGCATCCACCAAAAGTTGCTGGTATGCTTGTGCCAAGTCAATTTGGCAAGAACTTGGCAACCTGATAATTATGCCAGCAGATGACTAATGACCGGTACCTGGAATGCTTGCTGGGGATGCGTCTTAGTAATGGTTCACCTGTAATTAGTACATATATGGATGTCCCAATTTGGCTTGACCAGTGTAACAATGGAGGTCTCCCAATTTGCATGTGGGGTGGCCTCCAACTTGCCCTACTCAATCAATGAATTCCGCGTCGATTTTGTCTAAGCACGAAGGAGATGCTTCGTGGCTTAAGGCATATTGGTGCTACCCCCAAATCCAATGACAGGGAAACTGAGGGACCCTTATACTGGCCCAGTCACCCATCGAAGACAGCTTGGAATTGACAAAAAAGTTTATCATAGTTGCCTTGGCTCACCTCAAGTATGCCAGTGACCACAATACCTAGAGGACCAACCCAGTTCAACCCCAGGAGGTTTCTGTGGCTCCCTGCCATAAGTATCAGTGGCAGCAAGCCAGTGTAGAATCAATACTGCTCAGCAAATTGTTTTTTTTTATAAGATTTTTATTTTTATTTTCCAGGATTAAAGATAATGAAATACAGGCAATCTACATTATTAGTACAGAAGAAAAAAGGTTATGCTCTTCATTTGATACATTTAGTTCCCCGTTTCAATCCCCTTTTAAAATATTTAAAGATAATACAATGCAAGTAAAATTGTTCACGGCCTAACACCATAATTCCTTCAAAAGTCAGTGAGGGTGCCCTTGAACTGGGTCAACGATGGCCCTCTATTTACCTTGATTCTCTGGAACACCATCTCAGATATTATTTAGAATCCTGCTCTGAAGTCAACCTCCATTTTGCATTTCTCACCTTGAATCAGGACATCTATGGTAAGCTTTCTACTGGCATTCCCCCTGACATTCTGGTCCATCAGGACCGCGGTGTCCTCATCTTTGTCCACCATCAGTTCGTGTGTGTCCTGCATCTCTGGCTGTCAACTACTCTGCTGATCTTTGTACACTTCCCCAGTATGGCTCTATTTGTTGCAGGCTTGGCATTGGGCATCACAGAAATGGCAGGATGACCATGTATGCTGACCCCCAAAACTAGCAGATATGACTCCTGCATTCATGCCACCTTGCTAGCACTCCTCTGGCAGCCTGTTCCCTGTGATGCTGTCTATTCCCATGCGGTACACTTCATCCCGCAGGTCTGCTGCAGCCTGGGTGCTGTGCTATAATCTTGTTGGTATGTTCTGACTTACGTGAAGCTTCTGGACATGGTTCAAAGTCCAGCTCTTGTGGATCACATTACAGTTATCTTTTAATGGTAACAGTGTGGCCAGATGTTGCTCTTGAAAAAGGGTTGCAGCCTAACAAATGATTGGAGCTGTTTACCACAGTTAAAATTCTGATCATATATTTTTTATTTTATTTTAAACATTTGTATGCTGCCTTTCCACCCAGTTCATAGTCCCCAAGATAAGTAGAAGATCTGAATCTAACAGGATCCCCCAAATGCAAACCTGCTATTTCAGGGTAATATATCTTCTAGGGTAAGCAGTAAGCTGATTCTTTGATCAGATCCTCCACTAATGAACGGTGCTTCAGTCTTGAGCCTCAATCCATTGCACTAATCGACTCTGTTGCAACATTTATTTAGAACAGCTGTTACTTCACCTGATTCTGAAGTACAGAAATGGAGTTGCATATTGTCTGGTTACCGAAGGCATTGCTCCAATTCTGAATGATTGCTCCCAGTGGTTTAATGGAGGATAAACTGAACATTGCAGAACATCAAATCATAATTACTATGCAGCTTATTATTGTTTTTATAGGACCGCCCCTCTCTATCCAGCCATCTCAGGGTGGTGTACAACAATTCAAAATCAGTATGAATTATAAAACACTATAATCACTAGCCCATCTGTAAACCGCTCCTGTGGAGTGGTAAAAATAAAAGAGCAAGGGATAGGTGGGAGGAGAAAGGGGCGGTGGTGAGTCCATGATAAAAACTCAGAGGGGCCAATCAGGAGCCATGAAGCGGCTCCCAATTGGCCCATCCGAGTGTCACTCCAGGGCCAAGTGGCTCCCCATTGGCCACGTGACCTGTCCTGGAGTGGGCCGCAGTGGGCCGTGAGTGGGCCACGGGAAGAGGCTTCGCCATTGGGTGAGCCCAGGACCTTGGACCAGGAAGGGGGGTGGTGGGAAGGCTTCAACGCGCCCAGCAGAGCAGCCCCGCCTCATTGGAGATGCGACGGGCCTGCTCTTCTGGGCCCACAGAAGCCGGGACCTGGGGGGGAGGGGAGGGGGGCAAAGGCAACGGCGCGGCCTGCTTCTCTCGGCCTGTTGAGCCCGGGGGGAGGGGGGAGAGGAAAGGCTTTACCGCGCCCCAAACAGCAGGCCTGACGCATTGGCGACGTGCCGGCCCTGCTCCTGTCGCCGTGCCGAAGTGCCCAGATGGGGGGGGCTTAAGAGAGGCCCAGCAGGGGCGCCACGGCGGGGGGCCCCGCAAAGAGCACTGTGAGCCCCCCTGCCCCACCAGCGCCCATCCTAGCGCCCTACTACTAGTCTACAATGACAATCGGCGTCCCTTTCTCCGGGCCGCCTTTACATTACTTACTAAATTATTCTCCTGTATTGCTTGCCACATTCAGGATGTAGGCAAGGAAGAGTATTTTGAGGGGGAAGGGGGTTTTCTTGTATGTTATTGTTATTGTTGTTGTTAAACTTTTATACTGCCGTTCCCTTATGCTCACAGCGGTTTGCAAGATAAAAATTACAATAAAACCGATAGTTAAAACCATTAAAACCAATCCACACTATCAATGTTAGGCAACAGGCGAGTACTAACTAACCCGACTAACCCCCCCCCCCAAACCGCCCCACGTTAGCCAAGGGACATCAGGTTGCTAATATGGTAGTGAGGCAATCAGATCACTCAGATGAACCCAGGGAGCCCAGATCTAATGTTGGGACTGCCCACCCTGGCCTCAACCATATGCCTGACGGAAGAGCTCCTTCTTGCAGGCCCTGCAGAAAGCTGTTAACTCCGGCAGGGCCTTTAACTCTTCCGGCAGCTCATTCCACCAGGTTGTTTCCGGTATGCTGGCTTCAACCAAATGCCTGGTGGAAGAGCTCTGTTTTGCAGGCTCTGTGGAATTGAGTGAGCTCCAACACAGTCCACATCTCTTCTACGAACATGATTGTATTACTCCCAGCATTAACTTCTGGAACTGTCTGACAAAACTGAGACCATCTTATGAGACTTAGGAAGTCTGTTGGAAGGCAGACTGGGCTGTATATATACAGTTTTCCTGATCTGGCTAGAAAATTAGTCCAGTTTTTTTCCTAAAAACCTAAATGCATGTTCCAACCTTTCTTTTTTTATTAACGTCTTTTTATTTTTATATAATTTTGTTTCCAATTTCTGACTTTTGTATTTTAATTTTTTTGCTCAACCCTTTATGAGATATCTTTCCTTAACCTTTTATTGATTTGTTTAACCTACCAAATTGAATCTGAAACAAATTTCGTGTATTTTCGTGTATTTTCATGAATCTGAAACAAATTTCGTAAAACAAATTTTGTTAACATTATCCCTTTCTCTTCAGTGTTTTTTCCCTCATATGTCGCCTATGACATAAAGACATTTGCCACCAACAACTCAGTCTGCCCTCAGCTGCTTCTGCTAACAAATCAGTCTTCTCTGGAAGTCCCTCCAAGAAAGCACACCAGCCTGAGAACACCTCTACCTTCTTCTATCTCTCAGGTAGAAGCTGTGGCTGTAATTGAAGATACAAAGACAATGCCAGCCTAGTCCCTCCTTAGATAGCGGTGGAAGGTATAAAAAATTCCAGTACCTCTACATTGTTTACTGGATGTCCCATGTTGTTGATTAGATTGAATTACTCTGTGTAATCCATTTTGGGTCTCAGGAAGTAAGATGGACTTAAGATAACTAAGGAAGTAAAGGAAGGAAGGTGAGGAGAACCATGTATTCTGCCCTTAGCTCCTCAGAGAAAGAGCTGATTAAAAGTGCAAAATACGAATAAAGATATTGAACAGAAACACTTGACATGTAACAATTAACTTTACCTCATTGTTATTTGACTTGAATTTCTGTTGGTTGATTCAAGTAAGCATGCATGCTAAGCTGGTTTTCATCACTTGATTACACCATGTTTAATAAACTTGCAGCTGAGCATGTCAGTTAACTCTATTGAAAAGCACTGTGTTCCAGATGATACAGTTCTTTATCATGCAAGACTCAATGAGATCCTGCAATAGTCTGATTGTATGTGTCAAGCAGGCTAATGATGTTGAAATAGTACATTAACATGGCTGATGCTGCTGGTATCAGAATCTTATTTCCAGAGTAAAGTCTGTGTCATTGGTATCTGTGATTCACTTTTCCTAAGTATCAACTGAATTATACCATTACTAGAGGCAAAGCCCATTGTATGTGGGAATACAATGGGCGCTAGCCTTTTCCTGGAGGGGAATGCTTTACTAAGAGAATTGCTTACCCTGGGATGCTTGAGTAAGCGAATTGATTGGCTAGGCAGACGAAACCTCCAGCGACTCATCAGCTAAGGCAGTGGTCCCCAACCTTTATTAGGCTGGGGACCGGCAGGGCATCGGGCCACGCCCACGCTTCTGGCCGCGCTTGCGGGCCGCGCCCGCGCATCGAGCCGCGCCCGGAAGCCGCACCCGCGGATCGGGCCGCGCCCGGAAGCCGCGCCGCGGATCGGGCCGCGCCCGGAAGCCACGCCCGCGGGTCGGGCCGCGCCCGGAAGCCACGCCCGCGGGTCGGAGCCGCGCCCGGAAGCCACGCCCGGAAGCCACGCCCGCGGGTCGGGCCGCGGCCGGAAGCCACCCCCGCGGATAGGGCCGCGCGGACGCGGCGAGAGGCGCTTCGCGGCGTCAGGCTGCCGGACAGGGAGCCCCCGGCAGCCGCGCTCCGCGCGACTGCCGGGGGCTCCCTCAGGCGGTGGCCTGACACGGCAAGAGGCGCTTTGCGCCTCTCGCCGCATCAGGCTGGGAGCAACTGCGAGCCGCGCTGCGCGCGGCTCGCAGTTCCTGGGGGTGGGAATCGGAGGGACCAATTGGCAGGCGCTTCGCGCTTGCCAATTGGTCCCTCCGATTGTCTGTCATGAGGAAGGGTCCAATCTGGACCCTTCCTCATCCCGGACTCATCCCGCCCCAGGACCCCTTACTGTTTTATTTAGTCCGTGGCGCCCGCGGCGCCACGGGCGGTTTACAGATAAAAAGAGCCTCTTGTGGCTCAGGGTAATGAGGCAGCCAACACACTGACTGAAGCTCTGATCATGAGGCTGGGAGTTTGATCCCAGCAGCCGGCTCAAGGTTGACTCAGCCTTCCATCCTTCCAAGGTCGGTAAAATGAGTACCCAGCTTGCGGGGGGGGGGGGAACGGTAATGACTGGGGAAAGCACTGGCAAACCACCCCGTATTGAGTCTGCCATGAAAATGCTGGAGGGCGTCACCCCAAGGGTCAGACATGACTCGGTGCTTGCACAGGGAATACCTTTACCTTTACCTTAAGAAGATATTTAACGCTGTCAATCTATATCCTCTTCTTAAAGTGATATATGTGTATGCATCAATAAGAGTTTGGTTCATTTTATATACCCTGAACATATGCTGCTTAAAACAGCTCATCAGTCAACAAACCTCATTGTGGGAGTTCTGTTTTTTTAAGCACACATCCAAACTGTATAAAGTCAAAGCAATGGATGGCCAAAATAAACCAGCTACAAAAAGAGAATAATAATTCTATGTTAATTTACTCCCATTTCCTTCCTACCACTGTGTATAATACTACAGTGGTGATCTCCCCAATAATTTCATGGGAATTTGCAAAGGAGAACTGGCCAGTGGACTGTTATTCTTTGTGAGTGTGAAGGAAGAAATGTCTCTTGATTTATCAAATATTCTTCAAAAGTTTTCTTTCTTTAAAAAAATATTTCGCTCATTGATTTTTACCTGCAAAGCTTTTTGTTGTTGTTGTTCCATGTATATTGTGTTTAAAAGGTAAAGGTATCCCCTGTGCAAGCACCGAGTCATGTCTGACCCTTGGGGTGACGCCCTCTAGCGTTTTCTTGGCAGACTCAATACTGGGTGGTTTGCCATTCCCTTCCCCAGTCATTACCGTTTTGCCCCCCAGCAAGCTGGGTACTCATTTTATCAACCTCGGAAGGATTGAAGGCTGAGTCAACCTTGAGCCGGCTGCTGGGATCGAACTCCCAGCCTCATGGTCAGAGCTTCAGACAGCATGTCGGCTGCCTTACCACCCTGCGCCACAAGAGGCTCTTACATTGTGTTTATATATTTTTTTAAATACTGGTATATTATATGGCAGTAAAGGATCAGGCTGAAAGACTAAAGAATTGTTGGTGCCTAAATTATAAGTGAGTACATCATTTAAGACTATAGAATGTTTCAGTTGCTTACATGGCACAGCAATTAAGGAAGAAACCTTAACTTATACCTTTTTGGTGCATGAATAGATTTGCAGGTATGCAAACTTGTGTAGGTGTAAAAAAAGCTTACTTTTTCTGAGTTGCCAACTGATTTTATAGCTTGAAATCAACAGTATCTTAGCAGTCCCTTACAGAGGTCCAGTGAATCCCAAGCTGTGTACTGTTCTGAAATCAGTAGCCAGTTTGGTGTAGTGGTTAGGAGTGCGGACTTCTAATCTTGCGAGCTGGGTTCGATTCTGCACTCCTCCACATGCAGCCAGCTGCGTGACCATGGACTCACCAAGCTGTTCTGACTGAGCAGTGATATCAGGGCTCTCTCAGCCTCACCCACCTGTTGTGGGGAGAGGAAAGGGAAAGTGACTGTGAGCCACTTTGAGACTCCTTTGGGTAGAGAAAAGCAGCATATAAGAACTAACTCTTCTTATTCTAATAAAAATGATGACACACGTCATGCATAAAACAAGCTGTGAAACTGACAAATGCCAAAGTGTATAAATTTGAAGAGCAGTCTGAGTTTGAGGCCCAGGCCAAATGGCCCTCCTGGCAAACTCTTTTCCCTTAGCCCTGGTTTTAAACGCATAGAAAATAATCTGTGTGTTATTAGCATATTAATGACATTCAACTCCTAAGCTATGGATGATCTGGTTTGAAGGTCTTATGTAGATGTTAAAGAACAGTACAGAGTAAAGACCTCTCTATAAAAAACTAAAAACACTAAAAACTTTGGAGTGTCAAATCTTGAGGCCATATACCAAGAGCCTGTACCACTGGAAGCAGTGACAGCTATTCCATGGCTGAGCCAGACCTGATCCAGGATTACCAGACCTCCTAATTCTGCCACCACTTAGTAGGGGCAGCTAAAAGGGCAGGCCTGCAATGAAGCAGCCAAGTAGAGGTGCAGCCACACCTCAACAAGGGGAAGAAAGATGAAAATCTTACTTTTCTATCTCAATTAAGGGTTTCCATAGAAGTGTCCTTTAGCAAATAGAATTCTACTTAGCCCAGAAGCATCTGCCCTGCAGGGGTCTCTAAAGTTGCCTGCTCTCCTCCAAGCCATGTCTCATTTGGTTATTCTGAATTCAGAGGAAAATGCTCCCCGACTGATAATAAAAAATCTTTAATGGTACCTGTTGGCTGAAAAACTGAAAAATTGATCCTTATATCCCAAATTTGTATTGTAAGCACTCTTAATAGGATGGCATAGTCAACCATATAAAGAGCATTATAAAAAATAATGTTCAGCAACAACAAAAAAGACCTTCACTTCTTGGGTCACACAGTGTCAATGGATGTAATCCTTTACAGGAATCTGGTCCCAGCTAAGTCTTGAAAATTAAGTCCAGGTCCTGCCTCTCAGCTTATCTGAGCCAGGGTTGCACACTCTGGCTCCACTGGCACCCCTTCTCTCCATGCCGTGGCATTGGCCGCCATAGGCTTCAGTGAGCGCTGAAGTGGCCAAACCGTGCCAGAGTATGTAACCCTGATTTGAGCCTTAGGCTAGGCAGTCTCCTTTAAATGCCTCAGACCAAGATCCCTTTAAATACATTCTCCATGGCAAGACATTAAATGCGTTAACTTCGGCTCTCCGTTAATCCTGAAAAATCAGAAATATTTTCAGGATTTTTCAAGTTCAGCCATTTCAGTAGCTGGAAACATAGCCCTCCCCCCACCCAGCCCTCTGCTCCAGAACTGCCCCCTGAGGAATTGGAGGTGGGAAATCCCCCTGAGGAGCCTGCCAGATCTGTCCCTTCAGATTTAGAGGAAACTAAGCTGCGGTTTACCTGTGAAAATAATATCCAGTGAATAATGACAAAACTCTATTGATACAGCAGGCTGAAAAAGGGGGTCTTTCTAATTCTACTTCCAAGTTGAAACTTCTCTGGTAGCCTGTAATTGGGATAGAAAAGTGAGGTTTTCTTCATCTTTCTTCCCCTGATTGAGGTGTAACGCTAATTCCAGTGGCTTGCAATAACCTTCAAAGACCATTGAGCAGAACCCTGATCTTCAGTGAAGAGTCAGGCTATATAAAAATCTAGAAAGAGGAATCCACTTAATGTAATTATATTTCAGTAGCAAATTTGTGATCAAAATTTCAGTAAGAAGATGGTTCTCATACCATAGTTGCTGTTGATGTTGGACAAATTTATAAAATTGCTAACATCTTGTTGCCAGTTTGAATCATGCTTGGTTTGGAGTTTCTTGATCATATAATCTCAAACCATGGAGATACCTATCCCGATACTGATTATTAAGCTTCTATCAGTTTCATGTAAAATGCAGAATTATCTGATTCCTTAAAAACATTCAAAGGCTAGACTCAGCTTGGCTAAATAATATGAACACGAAAACTGGCTCAGTGACTTTAATTCAAATAACCTTGCATTATGATGAAGGGATTTGAGATAGTTTTCTCAAGGCTGTTCCAGTTGGATGGAATTATCTTTTGGAGTTGGAACACTCTGTCTAGTTGTTGCTTTTATAACAGAATTTCTCAACAAATGTCTCATAGAACTAGATTTAGTGGGTCAGATTTCTGTCTATTTCCTCTGAATAAATGTGGCATCTTGTGGTGCTGGAGGAGGGGGGAAATAAAAATAATGTATGAACCAACCAGGTTTATCTACATCTGATCAAATGTTTGCAGATATATATGATCAGGGTCATCTTTTAAATATCTGAATAAATATATTAAGTCTTCAAAGAAAACTCTGAAATGAGCTACTGGAAGAATCCAACTACCTTTCCAACTTCCTTACAAAAATGTGACTTGGCCTATATTTCAGCCATTCTTTAAACCTTCCAAATGAAAACCCCAAACCTATATGATAAAATGCTGAATTAAACAGGAAATACCAATAATGTTATGGGAGGCACCATGAATAAAGTCTGGATTGGTGTTTTTTCTCCCTCCCACACCATAAAAACTGCAGAACTACAGATGTTTAGTGTGTGGTGAATAATGCCAAGGATGCAGTGTGTGTTCCACCAACAGTTGTGTTAAAGCATGTCATTTGCAGCTTGATTAGCATTGATTTTAGTGTGCACGCTTCTAAGTTACATGGAATGCTTTTTTAGAGTGGATGCTAAAAGAATTAAAACACTTTTTTGAAGAAGAAATTGCTTGTAACTTAAATGCTTGTACACTATAGCGTGAATCTTGGTAAAGTAGTGTCTATATTTTTAAAGTATTGCTTTACTGTTTGTTTGGATCCCCCCTCCCCCAAAAAAAGGTCAAATACCTATCTTTTATTTTCTATGTCTGTAGTCATCTTAGTGCAATTTACAGTCCAGTCCTAAGTGCATACTGACTTAGAAGTTATACGTATCTGAGATCAGTGTGAATATAGGCCATTTCTCATTATATTATTTCCATGTAGCAGCAGCAGAGTGGAGGAAGTTGTTTTGAGTGTCCTGTATGATTTATCTCCATAAAGTATGAAATACTAATAGTGGTCACTTGAAGACAAATTGTGTAGGGATTCTTATGTACACAGTGCCTTCCATTGTGATTTAGAAGTCGCTGATATGTTAGAATCATAGACTCATGGAATTGGGAGGTCTCATACAGGCCATCTAGTCAATCCCTTGCACAATGCAGGATCAGCTTAAAGCAGCCTTTCTCAACTTTTTTTTTAACTATTGATAAACCTCTGAAACATTCTTCAGGCTTTGAGAAACCCCAGAGGTAGCACTATCATGCACTATAGGGTTGGGGAGCATAAGTGTGTACTCAGCCACCTAAGGCCCCTCCCCTTCTCAGCCCCTCCAGTGCCATCATTGACCATTTTGGGGTGGGTCAACATGACTATGTATTGTCATATCACCTGATAAATGTTTTAAAAATCTTTAAAATAAATAAAAACCTGATTAATTTCCACCCATTCAGGACTTTCCACCTTTCCAGGACTGTCAAGAAACCCCAGGGATTTACAAATACCCTGAGAAAGCCTGGCATAAAGCATCCATACTAACTTCAGAATAGTTCATACATAAGTCTCAGGAATATTACAAAAAAATTCTACATATGTGATTGAGTTGCTTATTAGCATGGAAATGAATCACACCAAAGGCCTTGCTTGAAATAGGGGCCATTTAACTTTCATGGGAAAATTTTCATGATGAGTCTTCCTTGATGAGCCACTAATAGTGAGGAGTAAGTAGGGTGACCGCCCAGTTCTGAGTCAAGCAGCTCCTATTGAAGTGGCTTGTAGCACTACAGGAGCTGTTCAACCTGGCTTGGTTTATGGTCAGTCTCCCTTTAGCTTGAACATACAAGAATGCCCAATCACATGAGTATTAAAGTTTATGTTAGAGGAACATGATAACAATCATGGAAGTGGCAGTTGCATAATCAGCCCTGATATTTGTGGAGGGACCTCATGTAGTAAATGCCCTTGAAATGGCATCAGCTATACAGCAAACTAGTTGTGAGAAAATGCATTATAAACCAGTTAATACCAGAGATAAAATCTATATAATATTAGCCCCATGTGACCCCAATTTGTAGATACTTAAATCTGAGGATCGGGGCCAGGCAGACACTAAATATATGTTTCTACAAGCTCAAGTCTGCAGAAAAATCTGACAACAAAAACTAGCGAGAGTTTAAAATCCCCCCAGTTTTCCTTTTAAGCATTCTCTGAGAAAGTGAAGAAAATGTACCAAGATCTTTTCTACCTGGTTAACTAGTGGAAGCTGATAAAAGGCATTTTTGGATGCCTTTGCCACCTGCTTACCCTGCAGTAGCTACAGGTTTAGCTGCGCTGAGCCAGGAGCTGCACTGAGTCAGCTGTGTGGCAGCCGCAGAGATGCAGCAGATTAGGAGTCTCACTGGGCACAGTGGCAGCTGACACCAAGCTCAGGAGCTGTACCAGGCTTGGCACTGGGGATGGGAGTATGGGAATCTCCGTCCACAGCTCACAGAGGCAGAGGATAACCGGCCTGGCAGAAGCACTGGATGCTGGCAGTTATGCTGAGCCCAGTGGTGATAGAGGAGGATGCTGGACTGAGGAGTCATGCCAGGGGAATCAACAGAAAATGGGTTGACAGATTCCTCCCCCTCAATTATTGCAGGCCTCCACTTGTACATATATAAAACACAAAGTAGTCCAGGAGTAAATGAAAGACCAAAAGTCTTTAAGGTGCTATTAGATTTCTATCTTGTTCTTCTACTAAAGAACAACACTGGCTACCCACCTGAACCTATCCATATAAAACACACTGTAAAACAGTAATAAAAGGGTGTGGACAAATGTCCCTAGGGATAGAATTCCATAGTCGTAGCATCACCACCAGGAAAGCCTTCTGTCGGGTTGCCATCCATTTAACCTCGGAAAATGGGGGTGCCCAAAGCAGGATCTCTGAAGATAAACATACTGGTCAGGTGGGAATACACTCAAAGGCTTTAAATATCAACACTAGCACTTTGAATTGAGTCTAGAATAAATTGGGATTTAGTGTAGTGATAATGTCCCTACAACCATGTCAGTCAACATCAATTTAAATTTCTCAACCCTTTTCAAGGACAGCCACTCATATAGCACATTGCAGTAATCTAATCTAGATTGTTACCAAGGCATGAAATACTGATCTTTTCTACCTGGTTAACTAGTGGCAGCTGATAAAAGACATTTCTGGATGCCTCTGCCACCTGCTTATCTTGCAGTAACATCAGGTCTGGCAGCATTCCCAAGCTATGAACCTGCTCAAGGCCAGTGCAAAACATCTCAAATCCTAAAACTGTCCTCCCATCCATTAGTAGAACTTTGATCTTCTCAAGATTAACGATTTACATCTAAGAAGAGGTACACTCTTCTAAACTGATTTCAGTGGAGGTTAAAGGGCATTACTGTTTAAGATTGTAATGTATTTTGTGACTGGTGTGCTAGATGTTACTACTTACATTGTCTCCAAATCACCATCAGTAATGTTTTGCAGCAATAAGACCAGTCATACTACAATCTAGAATCATAGAATTGGAAGGGACCTCATGGGTCATCTAGTCCAACCCCCTGCACTATGCAGGACAGTCACATCCCAATCGCTCATCTACTGTAATCTGCCAGCCCTTTGCCTTCACAGAATCAGCCTGTCAGATGGCTATCTAGCCTCTGTTTAAAAATTTCCAAAGATGGAGAACCCACCATCTCCCGAAGAAGCCTGTTCCACTGAGAAACTGCTCTAACTGTCAGGAACGTCTTCCGGATGTTTAGATGGAATTTCTTTTAAATTAATTTCATCCCATTCATTCTGGTCCGTCCCTCTGGGGCAAGAGAGAACAACGCTGCTACATCCTCCATATGGCACCTTTTTAAATACTTGAAGATGGTTATCAGATCCCCTCTCAGTCGTCTCCTCTCTAGGCTAAACAGACCAACCTTTCTTCATATGTCTTGGCCTCCAAACCCCTCACCATCTTTGTTGCCCTCCTCTGGACACGTTCCAGTTTGTCTACATCCCTCTTCAATTGGGGTGCCCAAAACTGAACACAGTACTCCAAGTGAGGCTGAACCAGAGCAGAGTAAAGCGGTAACATCACCTCCCGTGATCTGGACACAATACTCCATTTGATACAGCCCAAAATCCCATTTGTCTTTTTAGCCACTGAGTCACACTGCTGACTCATGTTCAATGTATAGTCTACTAAAACTCCTAGATCCTTTTCGCACATGCTACTGCCAAGACAAGTCTCCCCCATCTTATATTGGTGTATTTGGTTTTTCCTACCTAAATGCAAGAGCCTCTTGTGGCGCAGAGTGGTAAGGCAGCAGAAATGCTGTCTGAAGCTGTCTGCCCATGAGGCTGGGAGTTCGATCCCAGCAGCCGGCTCAAGGTTGACTCAGCCTTCCATCCTTCTTAGGTCGGTAAAATGAGTACCCAGCTTGCTGGGGGGTAAACGATAATGACTGGGGAAGGCACTGGCAAACCACCCCGTATTGAGTCTGCCATGAAAACGCTAGAGGGCATCACCCCAAGGGTCAGACGTGACCCGGTGCTTGCACAGGGGATACCTTTACCTTACCTAAATGCAGAACTTTCAATTTGTCCCTATTGAACGTAATTTTATTAAGTTTAGCCCACTTCTCGAGCCTAGCAAGAGCTATCCCTCCCAGTTTAGTATCATCTGCAAATTTAATAAGTGTACCCTCTAATCCCTCATCCAAATCATTTATAAATATGTTGAACAACACGGGCCCCAGGACAGAACCTTGGGGTACTCCGCTTGTCACTCTTTTCCAAGAAGATGCTGAATCATTAACAAGTACCCTTTGGGTACGATTTGTCAACCAGTTATTGATCCACCTGACAGAATTAGGATCCATACCGCATTTTACCAACTTGTGAACAAGAATATCTTGTGGAACCTTATAAAAAGCTTTACTGAAATCCAGATAAACTCTGTTCACGGCATTCCCCTGATCCAGCAAGGTAGTCACTTTCTTGTAAAAAGGGGTAAGGTTGGTCTGACATGACTTGTTCTTGCGAAACCCATGCTGAGTCTTAGAAATCACAGCTCTCAGTTCCAGCTGCTCAAGGAACGAGTGTTTGATTATTTGTTCCAAAATTTTGCCAGCTACAGATGTCAAGCTGACGGGTCGATAATTACCTGGATCCTCCTTTTTCCCTTTCTTGGAGATGGGGTCAACATTTGCCCACCTCCAATCATCTGACACCTCACCTGTTCTCCATGAAGTATCAAAAATAATGGACAGAGGTTCAGAAATGACATCTGCAAGTTCTTTTAGTACCCTTGGATGCAGTTCATCTGGCCCGGAAGACTTTGTTTCATTTAAGAAACTAGGTGTTTGTGGACTGTTCCAACAGTGATCCTAGGCCACCATTCCCGTCCCCCATGTTGTGTTATGTTTTTGCCACATTTCGCTTACAAAAGAAGACCGAGGAGAAATAAGAGTTAAGTAGTTCTCTTAAGAGGGCTCTCTTTTCATCATCTGTTATAATTTCACTTTCTCGTCCTCGCAGTGGTCCTATGGTGTCCCTATTATTTTCTGGCTTAAAATATAACTTTTTTGTTATGTTTAGCATTTCTTGCTAACCTAAGCTCATATTGAGCTTTAGCATTTCTAATACTCCCACTACAATTATTGATTATTTGTTTATACTCATCCTTGGTAATAAGACCTTCCTTCCATTTCCTAAATGACTCTTTTTTATTCCTCAAATCTTTTGACAACTGCTTATGGAGCCAACTTGGCTTCCTTAGGCTCCTTCCATCTTTTCTTCTCACGGGAATTGTTTGTGATTGAGCCTTAAATATTTCACTTTTAAGAAACTCCCAGCCCTCTTGGACTCCCATCTCTTTAAGTCTTTCTGACCATGGGACTCTACGCAACATACCTTTAAGTCTGTGAAAATCAGCTTTCCTGAAGTCCAGTCTATACGTACGACTACATAAAGGTTTTCTCTTTCCCACGATTGAAAATTCCCAAAGCACATGGTCACTGCTACCAAGTGTGCCCACTACTTCCACCTCATCTACCAGTTTTTCCCTAATGATTAGAATCAAGTCTATTCTTCCCTATTGATGAGAATCAAATCTAATAATATTCCATTCATTATCTATTATTTGGAAGTAATCTTTGTGCTCTTACTCTGTAAGAAAAACTAGCTGTATGCTGCGAATTACTGTCCATAATCCTTTGCAGTCAAGAGCAAAACTGCCCTTAGATTTAGGTTCCACTTCAGATGCTACTTGTATCACACAGTTATGTATATGATGAGATTTCACCAGTAATGTTTAAACCAGCAACTTCTCACATGGCTTCATCTGTACTATATGGTTTATACAGTCTTGATACAATGCACTGTTTAAATACTCAAGTTACTACTATATCCTGCTAGGATCCTGCTAATAAGCATGACATTAATGTTGACTGTGACTTTTCCTAGCTTAAAAAAAATTGGGAGAATCTAATTTTAACATTTCATAAATGAGCAAACACAATGACTAATGTATACAAACTGCTACAGCTCTATAATTAACTCACTTGTCCCAACAGCATACATAGGTGGAGAGCATAGGCAGTTCAATATAAATGTATTGTGTTCTTGGTAACAGACACATACAATCCACCAATGTAGCAGAAGAAAAATGCTAATTTTGAAGCATGCTGATTTATGCTTTTTGTATTTGCATCTTGCATTTTAATGTACTCAAGAGCTAAAATTTTATGTATATTCTCTATTCTACACAAAACTGGCTAACAAAAAATAAGTTAAAAACATAAGTACCAAATCTACTTTCAGCTTGTAAACAATTGATAACAATAGTATGCATTTTTTACCTGAACTTTCTCAGGGTATCTTGTAGAAGCCAAGATGCACAGTACTTTGTTGACACTGGGGTGCAGCCATATTGCTTGGTTGGCCAAGTTTAACCTGGAATATGAGCATGCTGTTCAGTATCAGTTTTGCCCATATCTGTCCTGGGCTTCAAGCTTTCATTTTTAACAAAACATGTATCTAGACCTTCTACACTTGTAGGAGAAAAGGAAAATGTGAGGAATCAAACCTGATTCTGAGATTTAAAGACTGCAGAATAACTGCTCTAAATGTTGACAGCAGCAGAATAACACAGTGCTTTTTTAAAAAAGTTGGTGCACTAGCAGCCACTTAAATTGGAAAGCACTACCCATTCCAAAGGAAATTAGTCCATTGAGTTAAGCCAATCTTTCAGATACCTTTGACTTTTGAATCTGTAACATTGGGACATAATTTGATTTGTGTAAGCATATAAATAAATGTGGTCATTTATTTATTTAGTTATTGAATTTCTATACTGCCCCTCATTGAGGGCTCAGGGTGGTTTATAATAGGCTTCTGTAAAGGGGCCCCGATTTGGGCCGTTTCGGATCCGAATCAGGCCGTTTCAGACCATTTTGGATCCGAATCGGGCCAATTCGGACCGATCCGAATGGATTTGGAGCCGTGCAAATCTATTCGAGCCAATGCAATTCAATGGGGCCATTGACTTGCATTGGAAATCCTTCTCCTGCCTTTCCCGGGGGCTGGGGGGGAGGGGTGTAAGTTGCACCCCTTAAACTTCTTGGGGAGCTCATGGAGGGTCTTCCCTGACTCCCCTGAAAGTTTCAAGAAGATTGGACCAAGGGGTCCCATCCTAGGGGCTCCCAAAGAATTGTGGGACCGTCTTTGGAAGCAGGATCCCCTGGTGCAAGCTTCCTGAAACTTGCAGGGAACTCAGGGAAGACCCTCCCTGAGCTCCCCTGCAAGGTTCAAGAAGATTGGACCAAGGGGTCCCCATCCTAGGGGCTCCCAAAGAGGCTGAGACCATTCGCCATAGACTTTAAAGGTGGGAAAAATTAATTTCAGCTGGAAATTAACCAGGAAATTGGCAATTAACCTGCTGAAATTAATTTTTCCCACCTTTAAAGTCTATGGGGAATGGTGCCAGCCTCTTTGGGAGCCATCCCCTTGGTCCAATCTTCTTGAAACTTGCAGGGGAGCTCAGGGAGAGTCTTCCCTGAGTCCCCTGCAAGTTTCAGGAAGATTGCACCAGGGGATCCTGCTACAGGCAACATAGATACTCTGTCTCAACTAATGGTTGATCTATTGTTGCTTTTACCTTAGTTTACTCCTATCTGAAGATGGTTTTCTTAATATAGTGGGATTTCCTGGCCAGTCTCAGCTCACTCCGAGGTTTAGCCTCTCTGATGACTGACCTTGTAACCTGCAGGTACTCTTCTTTCGAGGTCTGTCTTTTCCTCCATTTCTTGAACATTTCATTTTTCTTCCTTACTCCTGAAGTTCTCTGTTCATGCAAATAGGCTTTTTGTATCCCCTATCATGTTTCCATCATGCTGGAATAGTAATGGCTTGATCAGGCAATAGATCTTGTTTAAGGAGAGCCTTCCCATCACTTTCTCTTCTAGCATTCTTGTCCATGGAATAACACTCATCGTGTATCTAAGTTTATTAAAGTCTGCCTTACAAAAGTCTAACATACACATTTGACTACAACTTCCTTGGCCCCCTATTGCAAAAGGAATTGTAGGAGGACATGATCACTCCCCCTGCCCCAGGATCCCCACCTCCTTCACCCTATCTACTGTTCTTGTCTGTTGGAATATAATGCCATAAAGTCCACCTTCTGAAGCAGGCCTTTTCTCCAGGGGAACTAATTGGAGATTAGTTGTGTGGACATCAGTTGTAATAACTCCAGGTGCCATTTCAAGGTTGGGTAATTTTAGTGCCAGTCTGCAGCTTCACAAATACGTTGAATTCTAGACAACTTAACACAGGAGGACTCTAACCCTTCTAGTTTTATATGAGCATGTATCCATTACATAATACTCTTTTTTAGACTATTAGCATGTATCAGTTATATTATTACATTACCATTCAGTATTATTTTTATTCCTTATTGATTGAGTATCATTATATGCTTTTACTGAGCATGCTAACAAAATCACATTCAAATTCTGCAAATTATAGGGTGAGGGTAGAATAGCATTGTAGCCTGTTATTGGCAATGAATCTCTGAAAGCACTTCTTAGGGTTCAGTTAATTGGCCAAGATCATGGTCTGATATATTTATTTTTAATTTTATAAGAGTATCTTAATTGTTAATGTGGATAAACTCTTGACACCATAAGGAATCATTTGTTTAAGACTGCACAATTTGTTTCTTTAAAACATTTATGAGTCATCTTTCTACATTGGAAGTGTACTTACAATGTAAATAAAACAATGATTATAAAAGACCACAATTTAAATCTCAGTTGGGACTGATAAATAAATAAAAATTAGTCAAAAGCAGTTCAGAATATCTAAATTGAAGGGGCCAGGTGCACCTCCCTGGGGAAGTTATTCCATAAATGTGGGGCTACCATCGAAATGATGCTTTATTGTGTGCCCACCAGACAAGCTTCTTTGATTGTAATTGATTGTTGGGACAATCAGGAGGTCTTCTCCCCAGAATCTTAATTCCTGGGCTGCAATCATCATGAGAAGATGATCTTTCAGGTACCCCAGTTCCAAGCCATGTTGGGCTTCAAAGGATAAAACAAATGGCTTGAATTGGGCTTCAGAGTGGATTATTAATATAATTACTGTTCCTGGTAGCTGGCCCCTGGTAGCTGCAGCTCCCAAAAACTTTTCAACTACCATTTATGCCCTGGGAACTTCATTGCCCCACCTCCTGTGCAGGATGAGGTGGACCGGGCCAAATGCTCCCCCATGTGGGTGCAGGAAGAGGTGGGGCAACCTGCCACGACTAAAACTCCAGCCTGCAGCCCAGCATGAAACCTCCAGTGTGTAAATGGTCAAAGATAGCCCCAAGTAGAGTGCATCACAACAGTCCAGTCTAGATGTGATTAAGGCATGGATCACTGTGGCTATATCTGACTGAACCAGGAGTAGACACAGCTGATGCAACAGCTGAAGCTCGGTAAAAGCATCATGAGCCACCACAATCACATGGTTTTCTAAGGTGGCTGCTTTCAAGCACATTCCCAAGGGGAGTATAATCCCATCCAAGATGGAACAGACCTCGAATCCCTGGTCTGAATTTCTTGTTGTTGTTATGTGCGAAGTCGTGTCCGACCCATCGCGTCTCCATGGACAATGATCCTCCAGGCCTTCCTGTCCTCTACCATTCCCCGGAGTCCATTTATGTTTGCACCTACTGCTTCAGTGACTCCATCCAGCCACCTCATTCGCTGTCGTCCCCTTCTTCTTTTGCCCTCAATCGCTCCCAGCATTAGGCTCTTCTCCAGGGAGTCCTTCCTTCTCATGAGGTGGCCAAAGTATTTGAGTTTCATCTTCAGGATCTGGCCTTCTAAAGAACAGTCAGGGTTGATCTCCTCTAGGACTGACCGGTTTGTTCGCCTTGCCGTCCAAGGGACTCGCAAGAGTCTTCTCCAGCACCAGAGTTCAAAAGCCTCAATTCTTTGACGCTCGGCCTTCCTTATGGTCCAACTTTCGCAGCCATACATTGCAACTGGGAATACCATAGCCTTGACTAAACGCACTTTTGTTGGCAGGGTGATGTCTCTGCTTTTTAGGATGCTGTCTAGATTTGCCATAGCTTTCCTCCCCAGGAGCAAGCGTCTTTTAATTTCTTTGCTGCAGTCCCCATCTGCAGTGATCTTGGAGCCCAGGAAAATAAAATCTGTCACTATCTCCATTTCTTCCCCATCTATTTGGCAGGAATTGAGAGGGCCGGATGCCATGATCTTTGTTTTCTTGATGTTGAGTTTCAAGCCAACTTTTGCACTCTCCTCCTTCACCCGCATCAACAGGCTATTGACCATATTATCCTACCTAGCTGAATTTCTACTAACTCAATGAACCTCTGTCTTGTCAGGATTAACGTTCAACTTGTTCATCCTCATCCAAGCCATTATTAACTCCAAGCACTTAAAGAGGCAGCCCAAACCTTCTGATGATTTCTCCCAGTGTCTTTATATAGATATTAAATAGCACAGGGGATAAGCTTGAACACCACAGGTCAATTGCCATGGGGCAAAGTAGGAATCTTTCAACACTATCTCCTGAGACTGACCTTCTGAATAGGATTCTAACCATAACACGGTGCCCCTTAGTCCCATTTCTGAGAGGCAGCTAGGTAGGATAATATGGTCAATAGCATCATAGGCCACTGAGATATCCAGCAGAACTAACAGGGTAACATTTCCCCTATTTTAGTTCTCAGGAGAGGTGACCAAAGCAGTCTCAGTTCCTAGTCTGAAGCCAGACTGAAATGGGTCAAAAAAATTAGTCTTTTCCAAGAAACTCTGGATCTGAGAAGCTATTCCCCCTGTTGGTTTTTCCAACCTGAAAGGGTGTTGGGGAGTAGAATCATAGAATCATAGAGTTGGAAGGGGCCATACAGGCCATCTAGTCCAACCCCCTGCTCAACGCAGGATTAGCCCTAAGCATCCTAAAGCATCCAAGAAAAGTGTGTATCCAACCTTTGCTTGAAGACTTCCAGTGAGGGGGAGCTCACCACCTCCTTAGGCAGCCTATTCCACTGCTGAACTACTCTGACTGTGAAAAACTTTTTCCTGATATCTAGCCTATATCGTTGTACTTGAAGTTTAAACCCATTACTGCATGTCCTCTCCTCTGCAGCCAACAGAAACAGCATCCTGCCCTCCTCCAAGTGACAACCTTTCAAATACTTAAAGAGGGCTATCATGTCCCCTCTCAACCTCCTTTTCTCCAGGCTGAACATTCCCAAGTCCCTCAACCTATCTTCATAGGGCTTGGTCCGTTGGCCCCAGATCATCCTCGTCGCTCTCCTCTGTACCCTTTCAATTTTATCTACGTCCTTCTTGAAGTGAGGCCTCCAGAACTGCACACAGTACTCCAAGTGTGGTCTGACCAGTGCCGTATACAATGGGACTATGACATCTTGTGATTTTGATGTGATGCCTCTGTTGATACAGCCCAAAATGGTATCTGCATGGAAACATTTTGGGTTGGAAAAATCCTGGGAGGGAGAGGAAGAAGCCCCTCTTCCTCCTGTGCTATGGTGATTCCAACCAGAATCAGGCTCCCACAGTGCAGTCTAAGGAGTTCCTGCCTGGGAATTCACTGTCTCACAATCTCTGGCCCTCAGAAGAGAATCTAAGCAAAGCTAACCCTGGCATAACGAAAGAGTCAGGGGAAGAGATTTTCTATCCTTTCTCATCAGTTCTGTGGTAGTTAATAGGAGGTAATGCTACTTGTATGTTCTACTTCTTTAAGTGGTGGCTGATTTTCATGCTACTTTTATGGTTAGTTAAATTTACACCTCTGATAATAGCTGTTGATGTTGCAGGTAAGGCAAGTACTTCTATCTTCAGCCTGCAATGATGCCCTCCATTTTTTTCTACTGGCAGAAACTTAAGAACACCTCATGACTGACTGGTTGCTTCCAAAAAGTGGATGATTTGTAAGTTTAGATAATGTACATTATTTCCCCCAGATCTTACTATAATCTTACTATAAAGCATCAGATCATAACACAGGCACAAATATGATAGAATGGATAGTGTCAGGTTAGCATTGATCACTCTTGCTGTTTTTGAAATTGCCACATGCTGGGGAACTGACATTATTCAATATAGTGTGTATATATTTTTGTTCTTGAATAACAGGAATGGTCTAACATGTCAGATCTAATTTGCTCCTTATACTCAACTTTATATGTTAATGGAATAGATTAAGCTTTACTTAAAACTAATGCTGATGTGTAAACAATAATATTGGTCAAACTGTGTTGGGCCTGAATTTTTTTTCTGCAACTAAATCCAAATTAGAAGTCTGTCAGAGACATATGGAGTGACAGTAATCTACCACTAATAAAGTCTCATAGTATGAGTTTAGAGGAAGAAAAAATCACAAAGTCCCAGTATGGCAAAATGTAAGTTTCAAGGATAGCTGGGAGGAATAAAGAACAGAGCATGGAATAGGTTAAAATCTACTGAAACTTGGTCAAGGAAGCCCAATCCAGGTAGGTAAAGATGAACCTGGCTGCTTCTGACGACTATACCAGGGAGACTGGACACTTCTCGGTTATGATGAGTTAGTTTCCTGAAGACAGCATAAAATGGAACATTGGCACAGTTATGACAAACAAATGTTTTAAATTGGAGCTCAAGCAGAATCTGCAGATTTGTAATATTGTGATGCATTAGTATCTAGGAATGATGAAAAAATAAGAATTATAAAAAAAATACAACCCCCTAAACACCAACATGAAACTCAAGCTTTTTTCATTCTGTTCCTTTTCTGAAGGGCATCAGATGATAATCCACATGTTCCAAATATCGATTTAGGAAAAAGGATTTTTATGTAATATATTTGCCTGGATTGCCAGTATTCCTATAGGTTCTATATATTACTAATCTGGTGTCTACTTGCTATTGCTGAAGGAGATGGCAAAATCCAGCCTGATGAAGAGTCCTGTAGAATTTGAAAGCTTGCAGACTTTCATTTCACATTATTTTGATAGATGTACTATTACAGAACTTTGTTTTTAGATTTTGCTTTGGACCAACATGGCTACTGACAAGCTTTGGTAGGGTATCAGAGCACAGTTGCCACAGAACAGTTTTATAGATTCAGGATGTGACAGGCAGTGTTGCCCTTGTTTTAAAAAGCAACCCTAAATATTGCAAAGTGCATACAATTAAATGGCTCTTGTTGTGGATGCAATTCATTGCTGAATTAGGAAGGTTAAAGCTAATTGCCCCGTTAGAAAGATGGAATGCGGAATAATGAGGGAATGTAACCACTAGGGGGCTTCATGGACACAATATTTTGGCAAGACCTTTTTCATGGCTTGTGATTTTTCAAAGAGAAAATGAAGCAAAAAGGTCTATATATATGAACAAGAAGAAGGTACAACAGCAACGAAAGGCAGTAGCTTTTCTCATTCTGATCATTTTCTGGAAAGCACATCAGATGCTAATTCACATCTGTTCCAAATATTGATCTTGTATTTAAAAACCCACACCCCTTCCATTATAGTAAATATAATTTTGTAAAATGGTATAGTGAATTGAGATACATCCGTCTGGACAAGAACTCATTTCATATTATTGTCAAGCTATTGGACTTCTTCCATTTGAATTTTGCAAGAAAGACATTTTGTTCAATTTAAGCCTAACAGGCCCATGTACATTATAGAGCCTTGCATGGTAGTGATTTAATAGCTTCTACAAAGAGGCTGGCACAGCCCAACAACAATCCAAAGACTTTAATGGTCAGTTTCCACAGACATCAGATTTGTGGGATAATTCTTCCCCACTTCAAACGTCAGGTGAGGAAGGTAGATTGCACAGTTCAGTTACTCATGAAAATTAGCATACGAAAATGTTCTGCATGCAAAATACTAACATTTTAAGGGGAAGGATTCAGTTTAACCTCTGTTTTTCCTTCTGCCAGTAACCATTTCAATATGTTGTGATCTGTGGGGGAGGGAGAGGGAGGGAGGACATCTGTAACCTAAAGCACTTTGGTCCACATCAAATTTTATCACTTGAATCAGTGTATGTATAA
The DNA here is from genome assembly GCF_049243985.1 of Paroedura picta. Lineage (NCBI taxonomy): Eukaryota > Metazoa > Chordata > Lepidosauria > Squamata > Gekkonidae > Paroedura > Paroedura picta. The sequence goes on along the minus strand of NC_135375.1, from coordinate 80,094,984 downwards.
ACCGGCCTTAAAGCAGCGTGAATGTAAGTGTGCAAACTGGAGAAGCATCTCTGAGAGAGCCCTACATAGGTCCTCACCAGTGTCCATTTGCATTGAGAACAGGTCAAATGCTGGTCAAAGGTGTCATCTACACAGCAGAAGTGTCAGCACATGGATGCCTTGTACGATGCCATTCTTGTTGAAGCAGGAACTATTGGTGGTGCTCTCATTCCTCCCACTTACGCAACAATTCATTAAGAAACCCAACAACCTACAGCTGTGGTTTAACCTCAATAGCTCAAGAAAGCCTGATCCTGTTAGATCTCAGGAGCTAAGCAGAGCTGACCCTGGCTAGTATTTGGATGGGAGACCTCCAAGGAACTCCAGGGGCCATGGCACGGAGGCAGACAATGGCAAACCACCTCCAAACGTCCCTTGCCTGGATACCAGACAGTCCTTGAATCTCCTGGCTACACCACACATGCCATGTGATAGATCAGGGTTTCTTGACAGTCCTGGAAGAGTTTCCTGAATGTGTGGGAGTTAATTCATTTTTAATATATTTAATATAGTTTTAAATTTTATTAAACTTTTATCGGGTGGTATGACCATATATGGTCATGTTGACCTAACATGACCAATGATGGACCTGGAGTTACCAAGTGGGCATGTACACAGCTATGCTTCCTAGCCATATTCTACACAATCATGCCACTTCTGGGGATTCTTGAAGCCTGAAGAATTTTTCAGGGGTTTCTCAACAGTAAAAGGGTTGAGAAAGGCTGTGATAGATAAATGTGGTCTTAAGGTGAATCCTTATTTGTTTGATTTCTTACCCACTGCTCTAAAAAATGACTCACAGATGGTTACAATAGAATAAAACTCCAATACATAAAAACATAAAACCCATAAAAGCCCAATAACAAGTTATTTCAGCGATGAGAAAAATTTAAATAAAAAAAAACCCTCCTTAACCGCCCATATCTCCCCCTCCATCAGGGCCCCAGTTCTCAGGGATGCCAGGTGAACATCTCAGGGACCAAGAATGACCAGCAACCTAGTACCTGCAGAATGCAAGGCCTTGCAGGGAGAATAAGGCAATATGCAGACCATCAGATATGGTCAGACTGCTGACATCAAAGCAGTGCCTTTACTCGTCATCTGAGCCATACTGTTACAATAGAACTCTGGAATTGGAGCAGGTACTGATCTCCAGGCAGCTATTAAACTAGTTTGGGCTAGATAGTCTCTCTTGTTAAAGTGGACTGTTGGTAAGGATAAAATGTGATATCACTATTGCTTTGGGTTTAACTGTATATAAGGAGTGGTATTGACTGTAATAAATGTCATCATAACAAATAAATAAGAGATGATGTGTCCAGGGTATGTTCACAGTTTTGTGTAATGTTAGTCCTTATGCTTTGTGGTCCTGTAAACTGTTATTCTGTTATGCTTGTTATTTATCATCACACTTTGCTATGCAAAGATCTCCAGTGGAAAGCCAGCTGAAAAGCTTCTGTATTCATTTTTTCCTTCTGCACACCAATGCAGCTGAATAATTTGCTCCACACAAGAGAATAAAGGAGGGGGGGGGGGAAGAAAGTGCTGCTAGGCTCCTGTTTTCTCTGTTATGGAGACATGTTCCAGTTAAGGAAAAACGCTATTATGAAATGGCATTTAAATGAAGCATAGTCCACACAGCTCTGTTTCCCCTCTGTGTGCTCTGTACAGCAGCATCAGAGTGCAGAAGGAGTTGCATTCATGGTGTCACAAGCCAGCCAAAAAGGACATCATTTTAAGAATAACAGCTGTGAGGAAATATTTTCAAAGACCCAAGTGGCTCCCTTTAGCTTGATCCTGTAAAGTGCTTTGCTGGTTTCATGCTTCATCAGGTTCAGGCTATCTGAGGCGTCTAAATTCCATTAGAAGTTAGCACTAAACAGGCACTGAAGTGTCATGTTTGCTTTTGAAAATCTGTCCCTTAATCTTCTTCTGGAGTGGAAAGCAAAAATAGAAAAAATAAAAAAGAGCAATCCTTTTATTGAGCAGAAAAACTGTATGTGTTCAGCTCAATATATCTTAGATTTAAGTCACTGCTGAACCAACCTCTTAGTTGGCTGTAAAAGCCATATGGAAGAAAGTAGGCTTGATAAAATTTTGATAAAAGTCTCATCTCCACCCTCACCCCAGTCCCTCTCTCTTGTAATGCTGCCACTATCCATTAAATCCGGGGTAGTCAATCTGTGGCCCTCCAGATGTCCATGGACTACAATTCCCATGAGCTGGCAGGGGCTCATGGGAATTGTAGTGCATGGACATCTGGAGGGCTGCAGATTGACTACCCCTGCATTAAATAGCTAGTGGTCGGGAAAACGCAAAAAGGGCATCGTTTTAACACCTTGATCCTTAAATGCAGTTTGGTTGGAGGTAAATCCTTCATTGATCTTGATACAGATATTTGCAATTCCCCCCCCCCCAGTTCAGCAAACTTGGTAGTAGAAAATCATATAGATCTCTACCTGTTGATGATCTGTGACTGAAACTATGCTGAAAAGTTCAGAAGCACGGAAGTGTTCAAGTTGCGATCATCATATATAATTTTGAAGTTTCTCTCTGATTTTTTCCCACAGATACCTGTAAAGTGCATTTTGATGCAGAAAGAAACTGAAGTCTATGAACTTTATTTTCTGCATAACCCTACATGCTATTGTCTTATTTATAGCAACAAGGTTTAACAGTAAGAGTGAATAGTTGGTTTTTATAGCCCGCTTTTCACTGCCTGGAGGAGTCTCAAAGTGGCTTTCCTTCCTCTCCCCACAACAAACACCCTGTATGGTAGATGGGGCTGAGTGAGTTCTGACAGGACTGCTTAGTCAGAAGAGCACTATCAGGACTGTGATGAGCCCAAGGTCACCCCAATGGCTGCATATGGAGGAGTGGGGAATCAAACTCAGCTCACCAGATTAGAATCCACTGTTCTTAACCACTATACCACACTGGATGGATTTCAGAACAAATAATGTCTGCTTAGCCCATATCCAAATATGAAGTGCATGTATATCTCTTGCCCTTCCTTCAAGGAGTTTACAGTAGTATCTCTCCAGCACTTCCCGATGGAGCTGACTACTAGACAAGCATGGCAATGTTATCTGATAGCCAGTTTCAGTCAAGGTGCAAAACTCCAATTCAGTCTCAACAGTCTGTTAATACCACAGTGTGAATTGAATAGCCAGTTCACAACTGTACATCTGGCAGTCTGAGAACATGCCAAATATCACTATGCACTTCTATCCCTGTCTTCCACCAGCAGGGGAACACTTTTTGGGGAAGGAGGGTTGTCTTGTCTGGTTTTCTGCCAGTAACTCCTCCTTCCTGCTTTATGCTGTCTTGCAATTTATATACATAATATTTTAAACTCTGTTTTTAATTGGTTGTATGTTTGTTGTGCTAGTCTTAATTGGTAGCCTTCTTGTTGGTCCTGACTGGTCAAAAGGGTAGGATATAAATATAGTAGATGAACAAATCAAGTGGAAGGCTGGGAACAGTTATTGAGGAAAGGGGCAACAGGAAGCAACAGGAAGACTGTGGGCCTGTTTGGCTACTCCTGCTGTCTACTCATCACCACCAGGATGACAAAGGCTGTTGTGGTGAGTCAGGTGGGGTAGAAGTTGGCAGGAAGGACAGTGTGCCACTTGGCTTGCAGGAAGGAGAGAGGGAGAATGCAGGAGTAGGAGAAGGGGTTCTGATGGATTGGAAACAACAGTGGTGAAATGTAGGCCTACAATCATGAATACAGAATGGCCAGACTTCATTCTTCTGTCTCATCTACCTCCTCCATGAGTTGCAGAGGCTTCCACAGTATACACTAGGCTACAATAAATTCATATTTTTAAAGTTATTTGCAGGGCCTGGAGTTGAGGTTGAAGGAACCCTAGAAATGTTCAAAACAGACGTTTTAACAACCAGCCTTTATCAACTTTTTTTTTTTACCATTGACAAACCCCTGAAACATTCTTCATGCTTCGAGAAACACCGGAGGTTGTGTGATCCTGCAGAATTTGGTAGGGAAGCATAGGTATGTACATGCCCACCCAGCGTCTCTACCTTTCCCATCCCCTCCAGGTCCATAACTGGCCACTTTGAGAGGGAGGCATATTGACATGACCATATATCATACGTTTAACACATTTGAAAAAAATATCTAAAAAATTAACTCCCACCCATTTGGGAAACCCTTCCAGGACCGTTCCGAAACCCCAGGGTTTTACAAAAACCTGGTTGAGAAAGCCTGGTTTGAACGATAAACAATAAGATTTCACATTTGTGTCGTCTTTTTAGATTTCAAAGTACTTCACACATCTTATCTTGTAATCCTTGCCACTGCTTTGTGAATTAAACTCCTTATTGTCGGATTGTACCAGCGGGGCTTGAAGAAAGTGGCTTGGCTAAGGCTGTCTAATGAATTTGTGGCAGAAGCAACACTTGAACCAGGGAACTTTTCGGAGGTAGCCTGTTCACTTAACTTCTATGCTACACCAGCACTGCTTTACTGTAGTACATAATAGCACATATCACAAATCAGTGCACACAAACGTGCCCCCACAAGTCCTGGTGGTTTAGATAAAGTGCAAATTTATTCCATTTTCATATATAAATGTAGCAGCTACACGTTCTTTAATTGGTAAATTACTCCACTCTTTTTAAGATTCCGTTGTTTTAAAGGGGAGTTTAAAAACTAATTTTCTCATCAGAGAAAAAAAGGTCATTATCCTAATTTCCTTGGAAGTGAGTTCAGTGGGGCGCTGAAAAGCGTTTTCTGGTTCGTTTTTTTTAATATATAAATATTTTTGTACATAAAAATTAGCGATTACAAGGAAGAGCCCGGCGCCCTCCCTCCGCTCCCCGGTTTAGCGGAGCAGAAAAGTCTGCTGCCCCGCGCAAGACGGCTTGGAACTTTTCGTCCAATTATGTCCGGCGCTGCTCCTGATTGCGGGGCGGGTGTGAGTTTGCCTGCCCGCCCTTCGGCAGGAGCCGCCAGTCTTCCCTTCCCGCACGCACGCCAGACGGAGGGGGACGGCCGGCCGGCCGCGGCGAAACGGTGCGTGCCGCGAAGCCCCGTGCTGGCGGCAGATTCGCCTGGTGCCGCTTCCCCGGGCAAAGTCGCCCACTTGGCACGCAGACAGTGGCGGCACTCGCGCCCAGGAAGCGGCAGGCGGGCGAGCCCCGCACCCCACCACTAGCCTGCCCGGTCCCCAAGCTCCACGCCCCAAGTGCGGGGGAAATCCCTCACGGTCCTTCCCTAGACCCGTGGGCGGTTGGGAAAAAAACCAAAACGACCCCCGCAGAAGCCGGGGAGCCGGAAACCGGGACCCCAAGCCGCTGAGGAGAGGGCGAGAGGTGGCGATTCACTCGACCCTCCGAACTTTTCGCTCCTCTTTTGGAGCGCGGCATTGGCCAGCCTCGGTCGGTCCACTGCCCGGCGGCTTCCCTTCCCACCTCCCTCGCCCGCCCGCCTGCCCTCGGCTCCTTCTCTCTCCAGCGGCGCCCGGACGCCTTGAGCTGATAAGGCCAGGGAGAAGCAGCAGGAGAGCGTGTGTGCAGCCGCTGCGCGAAGAAGGAACCGGCCGGGTGGGGAGGCGGCGTGGGTGGAAGGAGAGAGAGGCGCTGGCTGGCTGCTGGCTGCACACACCCGGGAGCGGCCTCGGAATCGCTCGCTCCGTAATAAAGTTCCCTCGGTCTGTGTTTGGGCGGTGTTTTTTTTTTTTTGACAGCTGGGCGCAGACGGCCTCTGTTGGATCTCCCGGGTTTGCCCAAGCAAAGTTTCCCATTTCTTCTCCCCACCTCCTCTCACCCTTCCCCAGGACCAATAACAAGCAGCTCTGAGGTACGGGGAGGGGGGGGAAGAGGAGGAGGAAAAGGAAGCAGCATCGTGTTGTTTCAGTTTTGGGACGACTTATCTCCCCCCCCCCCTCGACCCAACCTGTGGAAGGATCAGCCTCCAATTTCTTTGCCTCTTGACCCCTGCAAAACCTTCCTTCTCTCTTTCTCCCCCCTCCCCTCTCGCACGCTAAAGTTTGGGTGTGAAAACCTAAGAGAGTTTTAAAAAAAAAATCACCTGGAGGGTTGCTGAGATCTTGGAAAGAGCGAGGGGGGGGGGTGAGAGAAAGACTCGCAGGGGGAGAGAAAAGCAGGAGGGAAGAAGGGCCGGTGCGGGCGCCGCCGTTGCGAGGAGCTCCAGAGCCAGGGGGTGCACTTGACAAGGAGCATGCAGAGATGGTAAGAAGTTCCAACATCCTTTCTTTATTTCCTTTTTTTTTTTTTTAAGGCGGTGGGGGGGGGGCGAAGTGTGCCGTCATGCAAACAGCCCTGCCGGGAAGCGTGTTCCTAAAACCTTCGGAACAAACCAGCAGCGGGGCAAGAACATTCCTGCGCTGCATGGACCCGGGGAAGGGGGGGGGGTGAGGAGGGCAAGGAAGTGTCATGGTTTAAAAGTTTGCCCAAAGTTGTTCTCTCCCCCTCGCCTCCCCTCCCCCTTTGCGAGTGGAGAGACGGACTTGGATGCTGGCTCGGCTCCCTTTTATTTCATTTTCCGCCAAAGAGGGAAGAGCTGTTAAAACAAGGCGGCGGGGGGGGGGGGAGAGAATGAGGTGTGCTTGCTTGCCCCTGAGGGGAGATTTCCTCACACCGTCGAAGTGGAAGGTGTTCCCCCAAGGGGAGGGGGCTGGTCAGCGTTGATAGGGTAGTAACAGGCTAAGAGGTCGGAGGAGGGGGGAGGGATGTGGGCCGAGGGGGGGGGTGCGCGCGTGTGTGTGAATGAATTGAATACCGTCCACAGCACCTCGGGCTGAGAGACCAGAAGCGAGCAAGTTTTTGGCCATGTGCTTTTTGCAGTTTGCACCTCTCCAGGCAGCGATTGCTAGCAAAACTTTTGTGTGTGTTTGTGCGGGGAGGGGGCTAGAGAGGCTGAAGAGCGCAGGCAGGCGACATTTGAAAGAAGAAAGGTTGCCAATCTCCACACTGGCAAGCGATCGCCACGTGATTGGGGGGGGGGGGTTCGTGTGTGTGAATGAAACGGGAAGGCGGGAGGGAGTTAGTCTTTCTCCAGCACTTTGCAAAATCTTTTGATGCCTGAAAACTCTCACTGTTTTTTTGTTTTTGTTTTTTGGGGGGGGGCGACGATATCCAAAGAGCCTTGGGTTATACTCTACTCAGGTCTTTTTGCTGAGGTCTGATGCGGACTCAGTAACAGCCACCTTTGAAGACACAGAGCTACAGCTATAGACGTTACATTTCGCCTTGCAGTTTATATGAGCCAATTGGTTCAGCGAGTGGGGAGATGAGGTTTTGGCCAGCCTTCGTAGAGAGCTATGTGTGAATTCTTCTTGGACCGCTGCCTTGCTTTTTAAAGTGCTCTTTAACCCCTGCATGTTGCTTATCCTAAGGCCACTTGGGGATTGGATGCTCTACATACTGTTTCTGTAATTAGAATGTATTTAGTGAAAATACAGAGGGGATCTTGTGTGTGTATTTTTTTTCTTCTTCTCCCATCTACAAAGTGACATGTCTTGTTCCAGTGATCAAAGCCACTGTTCAAGTGGTGGAGATGTGACTGTCAAATGCAGGCAACAATAAAGAGGGGAGATGGGTGGGTGGGTAAAGGAGGGGAGCATCTTACACTCAAGGACTGTGGTTACAGTAACACTGACAGAAATTAAAGTGGCTTTGAAAGCAGCCTGCAATTTACGATGCTTCTCATTTACCCTAGAGTCAAGCTGTTGTAAAATTGATGCACAAAGCACATCATGCCATAATCTAAGTAGACCCAGGATTAAAGTGTCTTAAAAAAAATTGTGCCTCCTTAACAGTTAACATTGCTTGAAGCTTTAAAGTCACTGCAAAACATTATAGATCTCTTCTTAAACCCGGAACAAGTTTTCCCTGCGAAATGTTAAGAGACAGGAGAAGGGATTATTTTTCTGCATCATCTCCTTATAAAATCTTTTCACGTATCATCCCTATCCTTGCTTATCTTACATGGTCAGTAATTACTCTTGAAAATGATTTTTTTTTTGCCATTTAAAAATGGGGAAGAAAGGCACTTGCATTTTAATAATTAAGCTCATTTAAACAGTAATATTTAATAAGGCTGCCTGATCTGCTGATCTTCTGAAGAATACCAGGCCCCTGCAAGAAAGCATGGGACTTGGCTTGTCCTTAAACTTTTCAGGACACTTTAGCCTGAAACTTAAATAAGATTGCAAAAGAGTGCATTTTTACATGTTCTTTTAGCTTCTGACTGTTTATAGCGGGCTTGTGAAAGTTCTGAGAAGTTACAAAGTTAGAATTCAGACAGTATATTGGTAACTTACAGTGTGAATGGAAACTCGGTATTCATGCGTGGTTTGATGCGCTTGATCCAGTTCTCGAGCTGGTCCAAATACAAAAGCACAGCTCTGTGTTGTTGTTTTTTAAAACAAAAATGCATGCTTTGGAAAATAGCTGCTTTAAAATATTTATGTCAGGGGAAGTATAGCAGGCACATGTGTTTATTTCCACTGGCCTGAATGTTTTCCATTTTTACAAGTAAATGGTGATCAAGGTTTCGTGTAAGTATCTGACAGACCTGGTTATGCAGTTAAATGAAGCAAAGCAGTCACAGGGTGTACAACTCTATATGACAAGATGTGGGTGTTAACAGTTTGAATTTTCAAGTGATTTTTTTTTAAGTTTTGTACTTTTTAATGTAACATTTTGTCTTCATCTTGGTTGCTGTCGGGGATGTTTCAGGGTTGTGCAATTGCTGCAGCCCAAGAATGCCAATTTGCATTCCAGGAGTGTCATTTGATTACTTTTATCTGCACAGTTCCAAGACTGGCCCAGACCTCTCATTTCATCTTGCCGTGCCACCAGTCAGTGCTGTCTTGTCTTTTTGCTTGATTTAGAAGATGGGGGAGGGGGAGAGAGAAGGGGGAAAAAAACTTTGCATGTTCCAGCCACAGTCCCTATGTTAAACTTGTCAACCACAGGGAATGATTCACTTGGGGCCCTGAGTCCCAGTACAGATACAGGGTGACTCAGTTCAGTAAGCTCCTGGACAGGTAGAGTGTGGCACCCCAAGGAAGCAACAGTTAAGGAAGAATTGGTCTGCTTATCTCCACATTTGATCTTGCCCCTCCCCAAATTGATATTTTCTTGTATTCTGCCCCTGTATTTCAGCAGTGTGTGTGTGTGCTATGTAAGTTATTACGAGACAGAAATGAGCAGCGCGACTTGAGTTGGATAATACAGCTGCTCTGAAAAGATGAAACTGGATACCCCCCCCCCCTCAGGGACCAAGAAGGAATATTCTTTTGTTCTTACTGATTAGTTTTAGAAAAAGAAGAACTTTCTTAAAGTATTGGTGATTTGAGAGTGTGTGCTTTTCTTTAAAACATCTTTCAGGATGGTCTGCTTATCACTGTATTAAACATAAAAATTTCTCTTTAAAAAGCAAACGGCTCAACGGTGTATAGTAAGGGCTTCCTTTGGTATTTCACAGCTGAACTTGCTTGTTAGAAATGATTTGCTGATCTATAATGAGCCTTTTACAGTTCTAGTAAGACATGCTAAATATCAATTGCGCATGCCAGATACATTATTTATAGCCTGCTAAATAATTGTAATTCCATTGTATCCAGTACCAGAATACGTGTGAGATTGAACAAGAAAAAGTCTTTATAAATACTCTTGCGTAAAAACTGTTTTGCTGGAAACATCACTAACAGCAGTTCTGAACTTATCTAAATCTTCTTCTCCTCGGTGTTTTAAATATCAAAGTATTCCTAAAATGTGCATTATTTATGTGTTTTCTGTTTGTATTATACAGTGGTCTTGAACATATCTAGTTGCAACCATGTGTCCTTTTTGACTGCAGCTGAACTTATTTTCAAGTTAAGCTTGCTTTAGGATTACTCTTCAATAACTAACTTAAGAAATGTATTTGACTTTCCCATTGACAGCCTAGGGTTTCAAAACAGGATTTTGTGCAAATTGAAAGTGCTTATCTCAGATTTTAAAAAGAAGTACAATAAATAATATTTACCTATAGCAGATGTTCTCATTTATCACCCACATCTCTCTTAGTTTTAGCACAGGAAACATTGCTGACTTAAAAGCAAGAACACATTGCTTGAAAGAGACATTACGCCCTTGCTCTTTCTCACTATCTGTATGTTTATAAAACAAAATCTCTATATGTGAAGATGATTGGTTAAATCTCTTTCTAAAAATGCAGCATCATGATTTTGTTACCTGTGCCAAACTTTTTTCATATATCCATGAATTCTGTATTCATAATAGCTCTGATTTCTGTGGGATAATGGTACGATGCATTATATATGATACTTATGTATACGTAAAATGTTAAACTCGAATGACAGCATTTGTTTTTGATTTTCAAAGCACTATGCTTGGGATTAAAAAGATAGTTTTAAAAAACACATTAAAGCTTTACTAGCAAAACTCTTTTCATTCATTCAGATGCTTCTGAAGCATACATTTTATATGTAGCATGTGCAAACTGTCCAAATCCTTAATCAGCATTCTTGAAATAAACATTACTAGGTAAAGTACTTCTTTGTTAAGAACCTATCTTGTCCACTTGGTTGTATATATGTGGGGCATTGATAAACTAGGAAACTATATGCAAAGATTTGTACTTCATTTACTTATTCCAGTGGGATATCCGTGTTGGTCTGCTGTTAATTACATATGCATGTGTTGTAGCATATGTGTTTGTGAGTCAGAGCCCATTTCATCAAATGTATGAAGCGTTCCACTTAGTTCAACTAGCTTTAATTAATCCAGTGGTTCTCAGACGTTTGAGATGAATCCTATTTGTTGAAGTTATTGACCGTTTACGCGCTGGAGGTTTCATGCTGGGCTGTAGGTTGGAGTTTTAGTCGTGGCAGGTTGCCCCACCTCTTCCTGCACCCACACGGGAGAGCATTTGGCCCAGTGCGCTTCATGCGCCCCCGATTTGTGCTCCGGCACGAGAGCCTAGGCAGTGAAGTGCCCAGTGCATAAACGGTCACTCACATGTAAAGTAACTCACCAATAGAGAATGCAGAAATCTTATATAATTTATTTTTCACCTTTACTAACTGAACACCAGACTGCATTTCTTGGGCATTTTGCATGTTATGTAGAGGCAACCCCAAATTTATCATCATATGTCTTAGTGTCTTAGATTAGTTTGTTTCTCCTTTTCTATCCTGGACTTCACCTGCATTATAACACACTTTTAAGTCCTAACCTCATTCTAAGAATCACTGATTCGGTCCAGTATAAAAAAATTGAGCATGATCTGTAGAGCAAGTTATGTCTGTGCAGAATATCTTTCTAACTTCACTGAAATCAATGGATTTATAATGGAATAACTGCCCAGGATTGCTCTGTCAATCCGACTGAAAGTATTCCCCTAAGGAATGTATGCATGGGAAAGCAGCATTAATGAGAGCTAACTTTTGAAGAAAGTTCTTATATGCTACTTTTCTCTTCCAGGAGGAGTCTCAAAGCAGCTTACAAATGCCTTCCCTTTCCTCTCCCCATAACAGACACCATGTGAAGTGGGTGAGAGAGCCCTGATATCACTGCTCAGTCAGAACAGCTTTATCAGCGCTGTGGTGAGTCCAAGGTTACCCAGTTGGTTGCATGTGGGGGAGTGCAGAATCAAACCCTGCTCACCAAATTAGAAGTCTGCACTCCTAACCACTACACCAAGATGGCGCTCTTTTCTTGGATTGTGCCCATAGTGCTTTCCATTTAGCAAAATACTGAGGGTTTGTCTTCACATTTTATGTTAATCCAGATCATCAATTTACATATTGTTGATGTATATATTCATACATCTTATATCATAGTTCTACACTTATTCTACATCTTAGGCAGATTTCTACTGAAGAACGTGAAGATGCCTGAATTGTTCCTTTATCTCTTGTAGATCAGGCCTCATGGACTAGTAAACCTGTGTCCAGGTGGTATCACTTCAGGCTGCCAGTGAGACTCATATCACTAAATTCTTCTTTATTTAAAAAAAAAATCCTGCACATATAAATGTAAATGTTCTTCTTTTATGCCTTATATTTATCCTAATTGGGGAGCCAAAGTGGCTTGCATTGTTCTCTCGTCTTCCATTTCATCCTCTCAACAACCCTGCGAGGGTGATGAGCCTAAAGGTATATGATTGGACCAAGGTTACTGAGCAAGTTTTCATGGCAAAGAGGGGATATGATCCTATGTCTCGCATATCTTAGTCAAATACTCCAATAGTTACTTCACACTGACTCTGTGTGTTAGAAAGCTGCAAATTTGAAAATGAGCAAGGATACAACATGCAATATCTCCCTACCCCCCTGCAAGGCTCCTTTTAAAAAACAACAATCTTTTGTTTTCCAGGAGATTTCCCGTTGTGTTGCTCTTGTTTTAACTGGGTTATACAAGCATATGAATTGCCTTCCTGCTGAGTAAGACCACTGATCCATTTAGCCTAGTATCTGTTCAGATTGGCAACAGCTCTTCCATGGTTCCAGGCAGAGCTTTATCCTAGGCTTCCACCCAAGTTACCCCTTGTTTTAAGTGCAGAGATTGAGCCTGGTGCCTTCAGTCAAAATATGTGCTCATGTTTTGAGTGGGCTTTTTACTGGATTTGAAAGGGCTATTTTAACATGCCTGAGGTAGGGTTGCCAGCTCTGGGTTGAGTAATACCTGGAGATTTGGGGGGCTTGGGACTTGTGGAGGCCAGGGTTTGGAGAGAGGAGGAGTTTCAATGTGGTATAATGCCATTTTCTCTGGGTGAACTGATCTCTATCACCAGGAGAACAGTTGCAATAGCGATCTCCAGCTACAACCTGAAGGTTGGCAACCATAGCCTGAGGGTTTCTACATGTGAAGTTTGAAAATTAAAATTATTTATGGAAGTTTTTTTCATTCAAAGGCAGTTGAGCACATCCTTTTTATTATGTCGGACCTAACTCTGTGCTTTTGGGAACCAAATGAATACGTAAGAATAGCCCTGCTGGATCAGACCCATGTGCCATGTAGTCTGGCATCCCATCTCACACAGAGGCTGTGGTCTTATCCTGATGTTGCCTCCTGGCACTGGTACTGAGTGGTTCACCACCTCTGAATGTCATTATGGCCAGTGGTCATTGATGAATCTCCTCTCCTCCATGAATCTGTCCAATTCTCTTTTAAAGCTGTGACCATCACTGATTCCTCCAGCAGTGAATTCATTTTATTCACAAATTGTGCAGAGAAGTCTTCTTTTGTCTATCCTGAGTCTACTGCCCATTAATTTCATTAAGGATTCTCTGTCCACCCTTCTAATTGCATAATTTTGTAAGTCCCTGTCATGTTTCACTTTAGTCATCTCTTTTCTAAAATGATAATATGAAAAGTCCCAAACTCTAATGTTTTCTCTTAAGAAAAATGCTCTACCCACTTGGTTGTCCCAGACTGCATTAAAATGATTCTTAAAGGCTCCTTGGGCAAGTTCCTCTGCTCAACCAGAACTTTTGTATGTAGAGACAATTTAGCCCTTTGCTTCTTTGTGCAGGATATCTCTACTTCAGTGCTGAATGCCAGACTACAGGAGTCCTGTGGATGCACTTAGTAGGCAAAAAGCTCTGTCTTTTGCTTAGAAGAATAATCCACTGGTTTGAATGAAATTTACAATATAGATGCACTTGTTGCAAGACAAACATTTTTGCTATAATAGCCTTGTAGCTGTTAATAAGCTTAATTGTGCTGATTTGAAAAGGAGCTTTTCTTCTCTGAAACTCAAGGGGGTGGCTGCTTCTCATCCAATCATTGATTAAACCTAACCCTGCTTAGCTTCAGCAAGGAGTAAGGTTGCTCTTGGACCATGCTCAGGGACCTCTGAAATCAATATTACCTCTGGGAAGAACACAGCTCATGAGGAGAATGTGCGGCTCAGTGGCAAGCAATGTGCTTAGCATGCTGAAGGTCCCAGGACAGCCTCGCTAGTGGACAGATTTCAGGCTGCTGGAAAGGAAAGAATAGTGGAAAGATCTTTCCTTTTTGAGAGCTGGAGACCCATCACTAGTTGGATTAGATACTTCTGAATCTGGTGAAACGATGTTCTTGACTCTGTATAAGTCATATGCTTTAGTACCCATGTTTACAATCAGATCATTAAAGCTAAAATAAAAAGGTTTTGATCCTCCTATATATACTTACCTGTATTCCTACACGATTTTCCCCTTTTTTGCTTGTTCTTGAGTGCTTTTGTTGCATTAATTTAAAAAAATACTTCATTATCAGTTCAAACAAGCAGAGAGTCAGGGGAAGGGAAGACAATTTGGAAATCTCTTCTCACATACCTCTCCTTCCAGGATTCTGTCAGCTCCCAGGAGTTTATGCAGGATGGTTTCTTATTCCCTCCTTTCCCCCTTAACTTACTCTCATCTGCTGTCAACATTCTCTCTCTTCTGGAAGATATTTAGTCCTGCTCAGGCCAGTTTTTGAGGCTTCTTGTTCCTTTGTAATATTTTTCTACATACCTGAGGAATCCCTAAGGAGCCAGAGACCCCAACCTTGTAGGTGGGTGGCCTAATTCGGTTGCTTTCATCATCTGCATGGGGGCCAGCAACTTTACTGTTAGATATTAGTTCTTTTAGCCCTGTTATATGAGGAACCTGTGGTACTGTAATTTGTTTTTGAAAATAAAATGTTACTAATAAAATGTTACTAATACCATCAAAATAAATTACAAAGTTAAATTATGAGAAAAGTGCAAAAAAGTATTGATTTATTTAAATTCACAGTGGTCTGATGGAGTTCTAAAGTCTAGTGAACCTTTGGAGGACTTTGCTGCACAGTCATTCATGCCAATAAAGTTGATGGGGCCCAAGAAGAAGAATGACACAAATTTTTGCCAATTAATTGTTTGTTTGTTCTAAAACGGATGCATGTGCGTTAGTGTTATCAGTTGGAATACTACTGAATGACACTGTTGCAACTGTGGAATAATTGTCAAGCAGGTCTTATTGTCCTAAACTTGTGATTCATGTGTCTTTTTAATAGCTGCTTTTTAACGTTCTGTACAAAGATGTAACAGTGCATAGAAAACATTTTTCCCTTTTTGTGACCTTACATTTGCCAAAGTGCCCCATGCTGGAATTCCTTTTCAGTATCTTTTTTTCTTCCAGAGCCAGACATGTACCCAGACACAAAAGCCTCTGTGTATAGCAAGCTGTTTTAAATATTGTGACTTGCTGATGTGCTGTCCTTTCTCTGCTTGAGCCAAAGATCTCTGCTCAGTGTCTGTAGATTACCAAGCTCCTTCTTCATTGTACTTCTTGTCAGTTATTCCTATTCATTTAACCTTTCATTAGTGTCTGTGCAGCTTCACTGTCTGGAAAAGCAAGGCAAAACCTAAAGGCCTACTGTCACAGTTATTAGATTTCTCGGTTACATCCCAGCAACCATAATGGAGTAAGAGTCAACACTATTGTCATGCGTGCTGCTGTCCTGGGGTGCAGCTCTTCTGTGCATGTCAAGGACATGTGCCACATGTTGATAATGCAGTCCGTAGATAAATGCGCAAGTTGAAGGATAGACCAAGGCTGGCAGTAATGAGTTTTGTGGGAGTTACTGCAAAGACAAACCGTTGGGAAGGAATTCTGCTTAAGGAGCCAAATGAGATAGTCTTGAATTAAGTCTTGCCAGGGTTTGCCTGTGAGGTACTTGTCAATCATGTTACTTTCATTTAAGTTTCTGTTACAGGAACAAAACAAAAACTAAATGCTATCTGCAAGTGTCAAAAGTATTGACTTAAAGAAAAAACCTGGCAAAATTGAATATATTTCTTGTTATCCTGTAAAACATATTTTGTCAAGGATAAAAAGAATGAACTCTGTGTTTAAAAATTGACAGGACTGCTGATATGACTGGTTCTAAACACTGCATTTATTTGCTTCTCTTCCCCCCCCCCCTTAAAGGTTTATTTGACCCTTAGCCATTGGAGGCATCCCAGGTTACTGTTAAGAACCAAAAATCATGCATGTTATCAGCCCCTGTAGTAGAGAGTGCATGTAATGATATATCTATCCTTTTGTGCTAACAAGTGGATAAAACCAAATGCCCATATAGTCTAGGATCTATATTATAACAGAGACAACTATTCTTATGTAAGGTGTGCAAATGGGACAAGAATAAGAACCGTCCTTCCCCCAGCACCAGATAATCAGAAAACTTATTTACATTTTGTGTATTTATATTTCAAGTATTGTTACCCTACCTTTTCTCCTGAAACAGAGACCAAAGGTTCCATTTAGGTAGCATAGTTAATTGGGAGACTTGTCCTCCATGGGTAGAATCTGAAGTCATGCTTCAGATGCACTCTGTTGGAACGTGCCTCTTTCATCCAGTCGAGGCTCTTTGCACTGGGGGAAGGCTGCTTCTGTTAGAGGAAGACTCCGCTGTTAGCAGAACATGAATTTGTCTGATCTCCTTTTAAAGACATGTAAGCCTTTGGCTATCATCACATCCTATGACAGTTAATTATGTGAAGAACTACTCAGCATCCTGAGCCTGCTTAACCTACTATTCAATGGTGCTGGGTTGATTCCTGGATTTTAGTATCTGCACTAGGAGAAAATAATTTTAAAGACTTTCTAAGCCACTTTTCCCACACTGTTTCATAGGTTTATAAATTTGTTGCAGAACTATTTTTTTCAGGCCATGACTCTGGAGAGGAATAGGTATACTTGGACCTCAGTCAAAGTACTTACTCTAATGCAGCCTTTCTCAACTTTTTTACCATTGAGAAAGCCCTGAAACATTCTTTCGGCTTCAAGAAACCCCAGAAGTATTGTAGTCGTGCAGAATACGGTTGGAAACATAGCTGTCTACACACTCACCTAGTGCCTCTCCACTTCCCACCCCCTCCAGGCTCATCATTGTCCATTTTGAGAGGGGCAGCAGGTTGACATTGACCATATATGGTCATATCACCCAATAAATGTTTAACAAATTTTAAAACCAAAAATAACTCATGCCCATTCGGTAAACCCTTCCAGGGCTGTCAAACTCCAGGGTTTTATGAAACCCTGGTTGAGAAAGCTTGTTCTAATGCTACAATGCTCTAATACGTTAATTTCATTAAGTTAGGTTTTCCAGTCCTCCAAGAGGCAGCTTGGTGTAGTGGCTAGGAGCCCCAACTTTTGATCTGGCGAGCTGAGTTTAATTCTCTGCTCTCTCACATACAACCAGCTGGGTGACCTTGAACTCGCCACAGCACTGATAAAGCTGTTATGACAGAGCAGTAACATCAGGGTTCTCTCAGGGTGACTGTTGTTGGGAGAGGAAAGGGAAAGTGGATTATAAGCAGATTTGAGCCCCCTTCTGTTAGAGAAAAGTGGCATATAAGAACCAACTCTTATTGTTATCACCCCACTAGAGATTTACAGCAGTTTACAAAGAGACAGAAAGACAACCTCCTCTCCCAAATAGACCTCCCCTCCCAAATACAATACAACTTTATCTCCTGAGATGGTTCTGAATCCCTTGGGCCAGATCGCTCGGAGTCACAGGCTGTGAGCCAAGGGTGGAGTCTTTTGACCCAGGCAGAATTCTTGGAATGGAGGAGGAAAAGTCCAGAACCCCACTGAGCTAGTACAAAGTTGTTCTTAAACATCTTCCTACTGTCTGTGTATACATGCAGTTTCAATACTGGGACACTCCGCATTATGTAATATATATATAAATTTGCTGCTGTACCTGGAAGGTTAGATGGAACATTGGAATTACCTGGGAGAAGAGGTTATGTTCATTGCATACCAGATACTGGTGAAACAATTCTGCAGAATCTTAAAATAGCATAGGGAAAATACAATTTTATGGTTTAAAATAGTGTTTGCTAGCAAGATACATCCATAAATAGATATGGAGGCATAAAGTCTGAAATGTTAAGGAATGTTTGGTCTCGTGCCTTTTTACTAGAGCCTCTTGTGGCGCAGAGTGTTAAGGCAGCAGACATGCAGTCTGAAAATTCTGCCCATGAGGCTGGGAGTTCAATCCCAGCAGCCAGCTCAAGGTTGACTCAGCCTTCCATCCTTCCGAGGTCGGTAAAATGAGTACCCAGCTTGCTGGGGGGTAAATGGTAATGACTGGGGAAGGCACTGGCAAACCACCC
Source organism: Paroedura picta (assembly GCF_049243985.1). Taxonomy (NCBI): domain Eukaryota; kingdom Metazoa; phylum Chordata; class Lepidosauria; order Squamata; family Gekkonidae; genus Paroedura; species Paroedura picta. Next base: position 80,076,809 of record NC_135375.1, on the reverse strand, counting down.
CGTATTGAGTCTGCCATGAAAACGCTAGAGGGCGTCACCCCAAAGGTCAGACATGACCCAGTGCTTGCACAGGGGATACCTTTACCTTTTTACTATTTTGAGTTTCTGAACTGAGGCATTGTTGTGGTGTTTTCTTTCATTCCATTTTAATTTTTTAAAAAAGGAAAAGGAAACAATTTTTCTGTGCTTTAAAATGTAAAAAAAAGGCACAAGCAAAACACAATTGATATAGTCAAGAACTTTGGGTAATTATATACAAAGCAGTCATCTTTTTGTTGCATCATCTTAAGCTGTCTTTCAGTTATTCATGTGTAAAAAGAAAAGCCAGGTTTACAGCAGAAATTATTAATTGGTAATTGCTTCAAAATTGCATTAGCTAATCACATTATAAAAGCATAAAATAGTAAAATTGAAAAGAAAAGAATAAAGACATGAGTGAGAACAAGTATAACAATATAAACGTTGTATGAAACATTTCATTATCACTACTAGGTTAATGCAAGCATCTCTAATTAACAAATAAAAAATAGAAGCACTACTTAAGTTCCAAACCGTTTTGTTTAATGTGAAAATTCTGATGAATAGATTGTTTAGCTTGGAAAACTGCTGAGTTTTGTTTATCTTTAAAAAATATTCAACTTTATTTGGCCTTAAAAAAAAGATATTGAATTATATGATTTAAAGAAGCAAATAAAACAACTGAGGGTTTCATTTCACTCTGGTAAGGGAAATGTCTGGTGCTCTGAAACTTACAATTGTTAAGAAGCCTGCACTTAACGCTGTCTTAACTAATTGCTTTTAAAGTTCTTTTTGATAGACTGTTGCAGACTTCACCTTGTTTTATTTGGAAGACATGCCAGTTCTATTAAGCAAAATTTCTATTATTTCTCTTTATACAAAAGCACTACATTACACTATATTAGTCTTATAAAATCTATCAATATTTGCCAATATTTACATGGAGCTGATTAAAAAGTAATAAAACATCTAATTAGTTCCTTGATGCCTTTTGCTGCTGTGTTGTTCTGATGATTATCTTTGAACATTAAGAAGTTAATGAAGTGCTTGTAGTTTCAAAACAGTATGAAAGTGTTCACAACCAGTAGTGTTTTGGAAGGCATATGAAGTACAGGTTTTCTCAGCCTGTGAAGCAAAACATGGGCTTGGTGAGAGTCATCTCTGAAATGCTGTAATCATTACTGTCCTCTCCCATGGTTACTGATGTAAAAACCCAAACACTAGTCTCCTTCATAGTAATGATGTCTCCAGAGAAAGTATTAATGTACTTCATCAGACATCATCTGGATGGAGAATTACAATGGTTGAGTGGACATGTTGGTTGGCCACTTATACCTGCAAAAGGGAAATTTAGTCTTTTTAATATTGTTATGCAGTGGGGTTAGAATGACTTAGTTTTGATCCTTGTTAATCTTAGCTTACAGGAATTCCCTCGCACTCCCAAAAAAGAAAAACTGGCTCATTATGATGATACATGTGTGCATAACAAGAAGAACTAGTAACCTGAAAATTTGGTGGGCATTTGATACACATTTATATGATCACAGCTGACCAATTGGTTTATGTTATGGAGTTGACTTAATAGAAGCATAAGGTTGATTCATACCTAACTGTTATGGAATCATGGAATTAGACAGGCTATACAGGTCACCTAGTACAACCCACAATACAGAATCAGCCTAAAGCATCCATGATAAGTATCTGTCCAGCCATTGAGAGAGCTTACCAACTGCATAGGCAGCCTACTCTACCACTGAACTACTTTGAATCTCCCCCCCCCCATATCTATCTGGTACCAGTCTAAACATAGTTTAAGCCCATTACAGCTTTTCCTATCCCCTGCTGCCAACAGGAACCGCTCCTGCTCTCCTTCTAGTGACAATCTTTCAAATACTTAAAGAAAGCAATCATGTCTCCTCTCAACCTCCTTTTCTCTAGGCTGAAGAGAGTCCCTCAGCCTTTTTCTATAGGGATCAACCTTGTCACTTTTCTCTGCACCCTCTCAGTTTTGTCAACATTTTTAAAAATGAAATCTCCATGCAGTACTCCAGGAGCAGTATAGAGTATGTGGTACGTTCATCGGTTCGTTATTCAGCTATTGAAATTTAGCAGTTGCATGCATGAAATGAACGTGTGGAAATGCTACAAGTGACATCTTAACTTTCCTTCTTTTTCTTGGAGGAGGAAGTGTTTCAGAAAAGCCCAGGAACGAACATTTTTGTGCCTACAGGAAGAACTCATTTGGAAACAAACCTTATGGTCCTCCAGATCAGGAGGCTGCTTGGCTTGGAACATTGCAGCATTTTGTGATTGACCCTCAGGCAGCCATTTTGTGTTATCACCCAGAACTCATTCTTAACATTCTGAAGAGTATTCACAGATTTGGGAACCCCTGAGTTGCAGTTGGCAGGATCTGGGAGACCCAAATCGCAATCCCCATAATGCTGTGAAGATTGTTCAGCTGTCTTGGGTCAGTTGCATGTTACAAGTTTAACATAACTAATGGAGTTGATGTGATGATAAAATGAAGAGGGGAGAGTCATGTTCTCTACTCTGAGCTAATTGAAGGAGGGTCAGGACAAAAAATGTTATGGTCACTCCTCCCAAATAGCTGACTGATTTTCATTTTAATTATTTCATAGTTGAATATATGCAGCCCTGGCTATTTGAATCATATAGAATCTTAGACTAGGAAGGTACCTCCAGCATCATCTAGTCCCACCCTCTGCAGAATGCAGGAAATTCATGACTACCTGCCCACCCACAGTGACCCCAATTCTGTGCCCAGATGATGCTCCCCCCCCCCCCAAATCCAGAAGGAGATTCTACCACCTCCTGAGGAAGCCTGTTCCACTGAGGAACTACTCTTAACTGTCAGGAATTTCTTCCGAATATTAAGCTGAAATTAATTTCATCTGATTGGTTCTGGTCCAACCCTCTGGGGCAACAGAAAATAACTCTGCTCCATCCTGTTTGTGATAGCCCTTCAAGTACTTGAAGATGGCTTGAAGATGGCTATCATATCACCTCTTAGTTGTCTTCTCTCCAGGCTAAACATAGCAAGCTCCCTCAACCTTTCCTCATATGTATTCGTCTGTAGACCCCTCATCATTTTCATTGCCATCCTCTGGACTCACTCTAGTTTGTCTACATCCCTCTTTAATCATCGTGCCTAAAACTGAACACAAAGCAGAGCAAATTGGTACCATCATCTTGTTTGACCTGGACACTATACTCCTTTCGATACAGCCCCAAATCCCATTTGCCTTTTTAGCCACCCAGTCACATTGCTGATTCTTGTTCAGTGTATGGTCTACTAAGACTCCTAGATCCTTTTCACACATACTACTGCATGCATAAATGGATTGCCTATAGATTTCTTTTGCTTCAAAACATTTACAGCTGCCGAGATAACCTGCTCCATACAGTTTGAAGGGGAAATCTATGCCATTTGCAAGGGATGCAACTAGACATAATTTATACTTGTATTGGAATTGTTGTATATTTGGGGTGTAAAATATAATGTTATTCATGATTTATCTAGCTAAATAATAGTTTAATCCTAAACACACTTTTCTAAATATGCTGAGGTCAATGCTTATGTTTGCAATGGAAGAAAAAGACTAGCATTTGTTTTGTTTGGTTTTTATTTTGTAAGCTGCCTGGGGTAAGTTCGAGGAGAGGCACATGAAATTTTTCTAAATAAATAACTTTGGAGACTAAGCCTTAGTGACACTCCAACAACAGTAAGACAGTAGTCAAATTAAATTAGAATAAATATGTTTAAAATTTTTGTATGATCTGTCTTTTACAAAATGCTTACTTTCTTTTTAAGTGGCCATATCTACCAGTGTTACAGTATGACTCAAAAAGCATCAGAAAAGAGAAAAGTGAAAACTGTCCAAAGCATATACAAGAATTCTGTTGGGTCCCTAGCTATAATATATTTTCTCTCGTTTGGTTAGGAGTGTTTATGTCAGAAATGTTTGTTAAAAAAGTCTGGTATTAAACTGACCAACTCTGTTACTGAAATACAGTGTGTGAAAGTAGGTATAGAACTATCAGGGAAACTATTATGCTGGTTTATTTCCTATCCTCAAGATAATTTGGGGGGAATTTGATCTCAACTGTAGTGCATACCGAGCCTTCTCTTCTTTGAGAGAGAACCAGGATGGGCAACTTGCTTCCATATTCCTCTTGTGCTTTGATGCTGTGGCTTGCACTGCACAGGGTTCTTGGCACTGTTGAATATTTAATATGTCATTTCATTCTGATACAAGTAAACCCCTTTAGACATCTTTGCAATAAAGGCTATTATTGTAAATGCAAACACTGTAAAGAGGAGTAATAGCTGAGAAAGCAGTATCTAACAAATAAATCTTTGCCATTTGTGTCATTCTGGGAAATTAAGTTGGTGGTTCCTATATTAGAGATGCTGTCGAGTTATAGTGGACTGTCCTTGAAAAAAACTTCAGCAGACAATCTCTGGTGTCTAAAAAAAAGTATCAAAGATAATGATCTCTGAATAGTTTGCAGTGCAATCCCAAGTCGTGTTACACTCCTCTAAACACATTGACTTTAACTGTCTTTAGAAGTATAGCTTTTTAGGATTGCAGTGCTAGTCCATTGAAGCTTAGAATAGGGGTTCCCAAAGTGGGCCGTTCACCCCCCCTCGGGGGTGGTGAGGATCCAGGGGGTGGTGAAGAATTTTGGGGCAGTATGGGGGTTGCATTCTGATTCTTCCTGTCATGGCTTTGTTTTCCTAGCAAGAGATGTTACAAGGTAGCTTGCCTTTGCCTGCCTCAAGGTAGTAGTGACCCTGGACTCTTTGATGGTTTCCCATCTGAGGGCCAACCCTGCTTAACTTCCTGAAGAAAATGACAATGTAAGAAGTTGGAGTGGGCAGGGATCATATTCCTGCTGACCTTCTCCTCCTCAGACTCTGTCCTTCCCAGGCTCTAGCCCAGATCTCCAGGAATTCTTAATCCAGGGTTGGCAACTCTTTCCCAAAAGTCTCCATCTTTGGGAGGTGGGGAAAGCCTTCTCCTGTTTGCTCCTGACCATGGGATTTTCCATTGCTAGCTTCTTCCTTTTTTTCCCCGTCTGTCTTTCTGCCCAAGGTCTTTTACAAATGACTTTTAAAAAGAACTTTTATATTTAAAATATGGCCACTGCACATCAAACAAAAAAGAAGTGTAGGCAGTATAGTGCGTTTTAAATTTGCAGTAGACTGAACACCAGGAAAGAGGTCTGTGTTGGTATTTGTGTGTTTGTGTGGGGGTACACTTGGGATGTGGCCTTGGAGCCAAGGGATTAGCAGCCTGAAAACTTTTGGGAACTACTGGTTTAGAAGTATCTAACTGCCTAGAATTATACATTTGGAGTCACAGATGATGTCCTCTAAGACAGTGGTCCCCAACCTTTTTATCATCGGGGACCGGTCAATGCTTTACAATTTCACTGAAGCCCGGGGGGGGATAGTCTTTTGCTGAGGGACATCTCTGCCACCTGAGCCCCTGCTCCACTTGTTTCCTGCCAGTGCCCCTGACTTCCCACTGCCCGCTGGGGGGCACTGTCAGCAGCAGCTATGCAGTGCCACGCCGAGGGGGAGCCCCATCCACGGCGGCCATCAGAGAGCACCAAAGGTGAGCCAGTGGCAGAGTGGCAGGGCAGCCCCCAAGGCAGCAGCTGGGGAGGAGGACGAGGAAGAGCCATGGCCCAGTACCGACTGATCCACGGACCGGTCCCAGTCCCCGGAACGGGGGTTGGGGACCACTGCTCTAAGAGACCTGGAACCGTTTTAATAACATTGGTATAGCTCCTGGATAGAGCCTCACTTAAAATATTTGGCTAATTTGGGATTGTAGTGTTGTGACTATTTGCATTTCTTGCCAATTGAGCAAAATATATTTGGGTTTTATATTAAAGGAGTGTGCAGATCTGACAACATCTGTCTCACAACTACACCAGCAGGTCTATTTATTGTTTAGTGCTGTACTGATATTGAGATGAGTCATAGTATTGAGGTGGTTTCTCACATCACAGGCACCTAAATAAAATACCTGCATATTTTGTTGGTTGTGAAGGATGCACAGGTGTATAAATTGCTGCTTTCTTTATTACATGCTAAAGGGAAAAAAACTGGCCACATTATCATTGCAAAGGAGTAACCATGTTGTACCAAAATAAAACATAAGTCTATCTTACAGACTAACAGTTATTTCAGTATAAGCTTTCATAATTTGCAGCTCACCTCTTCAGATACCTTGCAAATCATATTATGATTAGGAAAATCATATTATGAGTTTTTATGAGAAATGTAATGTTTTGTGACTGTGTGAACTGACTCCATAGTTTTCAGTGATGTCTATTGAATTTCTCATCCGTGTTCAACTCAGAATCCCTGTATCAGTTTTGCTTTGCCCATTTGCAAATCTAATCAATAAATCATTATTTTTATATTTTTGAAAATTTCTCAACAAAATGTTTCTGTTAAAATTAACCTATATCTTTGAATATAAATTTGTAAGAACTCTGTTAAATAAATGAACAAAATAAAAATAAAGAACATGGGCAAAATGCAAAATCTCAGCATGATAACAAAAACAGCCAAAAAAAGGACACACTCATTGCATCCATGTTAATGCAAAGATTGATCATACAAATATTTGTCCAGGTTCCTTCATTTCTCTACTTGGCCAATGACATTTAAAAGCTTTATAGTTATTCAGCTGTTTAATTTGAGAACTAATATAATTTGGTGTTAAGAAGGTATTCCCAAATTCATAAAAAAATTCTCTTTGATTGAAAGTTCTTGGTCATAAATAATGCAATCTTAAAAGAGAAAATTACATCCTTTCACCTGAGGAAAAGAAACTACTCAAAGTTATTTTTCTCCCTCTGTAATCTGTCATGTAGCTTGTATTTACTGCTGTAGGGAAATACTTTTCTTTCTTGAATCTTTAAAGAGATATTTAAACATAATATGCTCATACCTTTAAAATCATTTGGTGGGATTAAAAAAAACTTAAAAACTTAGTGCATTTTTATAATACAGTATACCTTGTCTTTGAAAGTTCCATTTAAAGTCTTCTGTCATATACTGCCAAAAAATGTTGTTCAGATCTCTGTGTGTGTTGAAACATGCATGCCTGTCCCAGTGTCATAAGTAATTATATATCCTGTGCGCTTGCTTCTAGTAATTGGAAAGTTCGACCTACCGCAGGATACATTTTAGCATTTGATTGTATCTTGAGGACATGTTGCAGAAATCAAGTTTTCCACCATGCAGCAACTTGAAATTGTAAACAGATATTATTTTAAGTGCATCATCCTGTGAGTGTTTCTCAACAACTTTGAATGTGTGTGTGTTTTCTATGAAACTCCAGGGAAGCTTTAAAAACATGTGCGTGTTTGTATTTAGCAGCAATTAAACCTACAATTTTGCCCCAACTACTGTCTTTAAAATGAGGTGTTTGATCCTGTATATTTGAAATCTATCCTACTTGTTATCATATAATCTCTTGCCAGCTTTTGTGTTGGGCAACAAATAGACTTGTGGTGTCTAGCTAAGATTGATAAGCTTAACATTGAGGGGGGCTCCTAAAGCTGTCCTGATTGGTCTTCCCAAGGCTTTCTGTGCTATACAAGATGGAGTAGAAGTAGATGCACAACTACCAGCTTTTAGGAACTTAACTGATAGGATAAGCAGCTTATTATTTAAAAACATGTCACTGAGACATTGTTACAAAGTTTTGTATAACTTTTTGCCACTGTGAATGATAGGAGCACATCGCTAAGACAATATTGGCATTCTTAGTTGTTTATCTGGTCAGAACCATAGAAATGCATTTCTAAATCATAAGACAGAGATAGATCCATGGCTGGATAGATCTAGCCATGGCATTCATCTATCCAATTGTAATTTATTACAGTTATATTTTTTGAGTTCAAAAAAAGTTTCAGTGCAATCCTAAGAATGCTTTCCTGGAATTAAGCCCTACTGCAGTCTTTTTTAACCTTTCAACCATGGAGGAATCCCCACAAAAATATTTTTAGACTTTGTAGAACCCCGGAAGTGGTAAACCCTTTCGAGAAGTGAGCGCAGAAGTAAGATGCAGGAGACAGCCAATCAATCAATAATCAATAATCAATCAATCGCTCAGGAGGCTCAAAGCGGCTTACAATTGCCTTCCCTTTCCTCTCCCCACAACAGACACCCTGTGAGGTGGGTGAGGCTGAGAGAGCCCTAATATCACTGCTAGGTCAGAACAGCTTTATCAGTGCCGTGGCAAGCCCAAGGTCGGCCAGCTGGCTGCATTTGGGGGAGTGCAGAATCTAACCTGGCATGCCAGATTAGAAGTCCGCACTCCTAACGACTACACTAAACTGGATCCATTGTGGAGAAAGAGACTAGACCTGTAGAGCAACAGGGGAAGTGGGCTCCAGTGACGTTCAGTGATGTCAACAGTCATCCAAACTTCTAGGAAAGGCCATGTAACCCCTGGGGACCTCTTGTATAACTGTACAGCCACGAGAAGAATTCTGAGCAGACCAGTTGAAGGTTAATCTATTCAGAAACATATTTAGGTCTGCTTAATGGGACTTACTTCTGGGAACAGAATGGCATTGTTATAGTGACATCCTAAATCAGCCCTTCTTAAATTTTTTATCATTGAGAAACTTCTGAAACAGGCTTTGAGAAACCCAGGACTGGCGTGATCATGTAGAATATGGTTGGGAAGCAATAGCTGTTTACACGCCCATCCAGGGCCCCTCCCCTTTCCACTCCCTTCAGGCCCATCATTGGCCATTTTGGGAAGACGTGGTTGGTTCAACATGCCCATATATGGTTCTATCACCTGATCTCTCTCTCTCTCTCACACACACACACACACTCCCAGCTTCCAGGGCTGTCAAGAAACCCCAGTGTTTCACAAAACCCTGGCTGGGGAAGCCTGTCCTAAATAGAACTTCACCCTTCTTAGGCCATTTAAGTCAATAGATCTTTAGTGCACCATTCTTCGAAGTATATTAAGAATTGTACTTAAATCTATACAATACGACTTACTCCCAGGAACACATTCTTATGCTTGCAACCTTAGTATGTGTCTTGTAAGATGTGGAGTTCAATCAATTTGTAAAACAAAGTGTTTTTAGTGTATTAACATTAAAAGTGCAAGTAAGACAAGGAGTTTGTGGTTGATGTTTTGTTCCATGACACCTTAGTTGTCTTACTCATTCAGCTATATGATAAGGAGAAACTTCACGGGGTAGCTATAGAGCTCTGACAGTTTTGGAATATAGATTTGATTTGCCTACATGACACAGTTTGTAAATTTGTTTTTGATTACTAATTAAAATGTGAAATGTTAAGAAAATCCTACTTTCTAATTGCAAAACCAAAAGCTATTCCACTTCTTTATAAATAATTGTTGGACTTAATTTTCTATTTGTGCTGATCTTTCTTAGATACCTGACATTGAGTTCTGAAAACAGCAACTTTTGTAAAAGTAGCACACTGACATCTTCAAAATTAATGTGGTTTAAATCTTGTTTTAGTGCTAGAAAGCTTAACAACAGAATGTATTTGGCAAGTGGTTCTGATGTTTTATCAAGTTCTTTTTAAAAATGTTCAGCCTGGTTTTGTCCACAATAGGTATATTTTCAGAGGGCTTGGCAAAGAGGGAGAACAGGTCAGTATGACCAAGGAAAGCATAGCTGTCTCCCACATTGTGCTTCTTGTGTAATTCATTTTAAAAGCCATTATGCATAGTCATATGGTGCTCCTGATTGTCAGATATTCAGAAAGCTAGTTGGTTTTAGTGTTGGCTTTTTTCAAGGACTTATATGTGACTTTTGAAAAGCTTTTAAAAAGAGAAGGGAAAAGAGGAGTAAGAATAGTTTCCAGTCTTGTGGACTATATCTTTTTGCAGATATTACGTTCTTCTGACTTATCAAAATATGTGCTTGAAACTGTACAAGATTTTTTTAAAGCATTAAAATGGCAAAACAATCAATAAATAAACCTTTAATGGCATGTATTATAAACAGTAGATCAGAATAAAATAACAAAACTAATGAACAGTACAGTGGTATGTGTGTGTTACTGTCAAGTTGATTCCACCTTATAGTAACTGCTATATATGTGGACATTCTGCACAGTATGCAAATGAGGGCTTGAAAGCTAACCAATCTTGATCTAACTAGACCTCAATAATGGACCAATCTGGGGGCCCTGTTAAGGGCCAATCAGACTTCTTAGTTAAGGGCCATCGGAGCTCTCAGTGGGTGTGAAATGTATATAAGTTGCTTTTGTGCTTGTTTTCTCCGTTCGGTGTTGATTGAATAAACTGTTGTTTTCAAATAACTTAGAGCCCATGTCTTGCTGAATTGTTCTAAAGAATCTAGAAAGGTCTAGTCTCTTAAACCTTTCCATTGTTTTCAGAGATGTTTCAAGTTACGTACCTTTGAAAAAAATCTGTTCATCTTCTGTCTTTCCATATGCTTTCTTGGAGATGAAAGGTGTGCATACACACCCTGAAGGACAAGATGAATAATCAGCAACCTCCCATTGCTGTGGATTTCCAGAGCAAAGGCCTCAGGGTGTGTGATGTGCGCAAGTAGCACCTGCTAGCCATTAGTAAGAAGCATAAATTTCAAAAAAAAATTTAAATACTCCCTGTTTGTTTTTTCTATGTGCTTGAATTTTAAAGTTCAAGTGGGTTCGCTCTTTGGCAGGACTTCATGGTGATTTTCCTGATTTTTTTTGATGAAACCTGGGCCAGTTGGCATAGGATAGAGATATGCATAGGAACAAGGATGAAATGGGCTTACTCTTCCCCCTATATGATACAGTTTTGCTGCTTTATCGGGTCTATCTGGCAAATGACACCTTTTTTGGTTCCAAAGCCTCTTTCTGCCAAGTGAAAGGGGCACTTCAACTTGAACTAGATTTCTGTCCACTTTCCTTTTGCACTGTGGCTTCCCTGTGTCGTTCTTGAGGGTCTACTGCTGTGGGAGCAGAGAGGTCTGCAACTGGAATGGGGAGGCGGGAAAGTTCTTTTTCCCAAGGGTTTTCAAGGCAAGAGATGTTCAGTGGTTATTTGCCATTGGCTGTCTCTACATCATGACCCTGGTATTCCTTGAAGGTCTCCCATCCAAATACTAGCCAGGGCTGACACTGCTTCATGTCTGAAATCTGACAAGGTAGGGCTAGGTATCCTGGAATCAGACATGATTTTCAGTTTTATGATTGTCACATGTTGGTAAGGATAGTTTGGCCTTTTATTATCCTAGGTCAATTTCATACACTCATTTGGTCAGCAAGAGTCTTCATTTGATAGAATGGTGAGCCTTCCCCCTTACAAGTGATGAATAAGGTTACTTGTAATGTGGGTTCTGTTTTATAATTGTGCAGATCAGCCACATGCATATAGTTTCCACATCATATATTGTGTTGTTTGTATGTTGGAAGAGAGGGGAACATCCCCTCCCATAAAACAAAATTCATCCACATAGTGAATATATAAATCTGAGGATGTTGTCATCTACCATATTCCTTCACACAATAAAAACTAACACCCCCTCCCCCGGTGAGGTTACTATAGCTTCAAAGGTATAAATAAAAGCTGTATGCATTATAAAAGCAGTGAAAGCAAAAAGCTTATTAGAAACTATGAACACTTTCCATAAACAAGCCTCTTGTTTTTACTGTTTTATAATCCGTGTCTTTTTGTCACATTTTTCCTTATATTCATTTTACAGGTAGTGAACTGCAAATATGTTTTCTTCCATCCTGTGCATCACGTGGGCTCCTTCCGTGCTGTGTCTGTTTATTGAAACTGTTCTACAAGTGGATGTATGTAGTCCGGAGCCGAATGCAGCATACATTTCTTGTAGTATTTTATTCATGGCTCCTTTTGCATGACCAGAGATTCGGTAAAATATGCCAAGATAGTAATTGGGAATGTAACAGCAGTAGCTCAAGGAAAGCATGTTAATTTTGTATTGATAAAGAGGAAATGCCCATGTGAATTGAATGTAATAGAAGATCCAACATGTTTTGAATGGAAAGGAGCAAGGGCTTGTTTCTTTTCCCTTTAGAATAGTGCTTTCGGCACTGATGAAGGAATATCCCTAGAAACCTTTAGCCATTTAAATTTAAAAGCGAAAGAGAGCTGGGAGTTAGAATTTTCTAGCAAGGCAGTTTGAATAGCTGAAGACAGCCTAAGAGTCTTTAGGGTGCCCATCTCTGACTTAAACTCCTTTACACTTTGGCTAAATAGGAATCTCCTATATTATTTTGCCTTGATGACCTCTTGCAAACTAGGATTTGTATATAGGAAGAATCCATGTGAGCAATGGTGGGGGATACAATGCATGTGCATGCTGTTCTTTTATGGATCCTTGTCACTGACAAGGATGGGTGGGGCAATAGTGCCACCTGTTACAGGATGGTGTTGTATTTTTTTAAATAAAGGAGTTGGTAGCATCTGCTTATACATATGGAAGAATTATGTAATTGAGTCCAAACTGCATCCATTTACCCAGGGCTCTTTCTTGATCATACTACAGTGGAATTGAATTTTGTGTCTTTTATGTAGACCACAGAATGGTTAACAGGCCCTCTATAATAGTTAATTATTGCTTAAGGGTGTGGCAGTGGATGAGCGACAGGGTTGTGAGTGTCCTGCATAGTGCAGGGGGTTGGACTAGATGGCCCATGATGTCCCTTCCAACTCTATTATTCTATGATTCTATTCTATGTATATGAATAGACCCAGCCCTGTAAAGCACCTGACTGTGTCACCGTAATATTTATTATTTACAGAAAGAGAAAGGAAGGAAAGGCACATGTGCTTATCCTTAGTTATGGAGAAACAGCATATTTTGATTGGTTCTTTAAAAATTGTATCATTACTATAAGTTGATCATACTGGTAAGGGGGGGGGGAGAATGAACAAATTATAGTTGAATTTCCCTAGTGTGTTCTGAAGCACTTTATGGTTGGTCTTAGTATTTAAAAGGCATTGAAAGAGCTTCAGTAGCAGCATTATATTACAATAATCCTTGAGCACTCTTCTGTTGCTCATCTTCTGATTTAAGCTCTCAAATTCCTAAAGTTGACTTTTCTTACCAGTTGATACCCTGTTGACAATCCCTTGGGTCCTTGTTGCTTGGAAAAATATATTCATAAGATTGGTTGCTTCAAATGCCTTCCTCTCTTCAAGCTGATATTATAAGCCATTTTTCATTGATTTCTTTTCAGTGGAGGTGAAACACTTTATTTCTTTTTTCTTTCTTTTGTTCTTTTTCTTTCTGTCTATCTTCATGTACACACGGGGGAGGCGGGATATAAATAAATAAATAAAAATGTAAATGTATATTAATAATAATAATAATTTTATTTATTATTTACTGCCACAGTACGTGTGTCTAAAAGAGCTAGCAGTATTTTAAATAACAAGTACAAATGCAATAAAAATGCAACTAAGGAAATTAAACAAAATAATACAAGCATAATAATCTCTGACAATAACAATTCATAACATCAGATAACACTCTCAATAAACAATTTCAATAACTCTGAAAAAGTTATCTTCATCTCCTAAAAGCCAGAATAAGAACAGGCCTGTTACAATATAGTCTTTCCGGGGAATAAGTCCCACTGAATAGACCTGATTTTGAGCAGACCTGCTTAGGATTGCTCTATGACTCCGCTTGTCATTCTGTATGGTAGGTTCAAAGAAGACCTACTAGTGTCAGTCAGTTTGACATCAGAGCAAATGCTGACTTTTAAAATAATGCCTGTCTGATGACAGTAGCATATTTCTGGGTCTGCAGGGAAAGATAATGAATACTAATAAATGATCAATGTCTTTAAAAAGCAACGGTATGAAAGCAACTAAAACATATTATACTGTAGTCTCTAAAGCAGTCTTTCTCAACCAGGATTTCATGAAACCCTGGGGTCTCTTGGCGGATGGGAGTTAATTCTGTTAAAAAGTTATTTTTTTCCTGAATGGATGGGAGTTAATTCATTTTAATATATTTTTAAAAATTGTTAAATGTTTATTGGGTGATATGACTATATATGGTCATGTTGACCCCACCCCCCTCCTTCCCAAAATGGCTAATGATGGGTCTGGAGGGGGTGGGAAGGGGAAGGGACCCTGGTTGGGCGTGTACATCTATGCTTTCCAACCATATTCTGCATTATTGTGCCATTTCTGGGGTTTCTGAAAGCCTGAAGCATGTTTCAGGGGTTTCTCAATGGTAAAAAAGTTGAGAAAGGCTTCTACCTTGTGGTAGAACTATGATCATCTTCTTTAGGGCAAGTCTATAAATTACCAATTACTAACCACTTCAAAGTATAAGGGAATGTTTAGCATTACATGTAACAGTACATTCTCCCCCTTCATCTTTAAACAGAGGATAGAGATGCCAGTCCCCAGGTGAGATCCTGGGATCTCCTGGAATTATAGCTCATCTCCACACTATAAAGATCAGTTCCTCTGGAGAAAAAGGCTGTTTTGGAGGGTAGACTCCATATTTTGCTCCCCTCTCCAAATTCTGCCTACTTCTGGCTTCATTCTCAAAGTCTCCAGGTATTTTCCAACCCAGAGCTGGCAACCCTAATAGGAGACCAAATTAGGCAATTTGGAGGAGACCAAACATTCTCAGTAGAGATTTATACAAATCACAATCACTATCAAATGTTTTCATTATCAGATTATGACATTCTGGAGAGGAAATGTGACTGAGGAAATTTAAGATTAGATACAGCTGCTTAAAATTCAGCTGTTGGGAAACTGAATTTAGCAGAGAAAATGTTGGGGACATTTTTACTTAAAACTTTCTTGAGAATATGTCTTATAAAATTTCTTTCAGGATGGCAATCTCTAATTTTATCTATTCATTTAAAACATTTATATGCAGCCTTTCAATCCAATTCAAGGTCCTCAGGATGCTAGGTGGTAAACTTTAAAACAATACGTTAAAATATTCCAGACATTAAAAAGCATTTAAAACACACCAATGTAAAGTATTTAAAGCAACCTCCCCCTTAAAAGCAACCTCATCCTCAGGATGAGCCTCTTGTGGCGCAGAGTGGTAAGGCAGCCGTCTGAAAACTTTGGCCATGACGCTGGGAGTTCAATCCCAGCAGCCAGCTCAAGGTTGACTCAGCCTTCCATCCTTCCGAGGTTGGTAAAATGAGTACCCAGCTTGCTGGGGGGTAAATGGTAATGGCACTGGCAAACCACCCCGTATTGAGTCTGCCATGAAAACGCTAGAGGGCGTCACCCCAAGGGTCGGACATGACTCGGTGCTTGCACAGGGGATACCTTTACCTTTACCTTACCCCCTTAAAAAAACAGATAGGAAAAGCTAGTAAGAGCTAGTGAGAGCCAGTTTGGTGTAGCTGGGTGACATTGGCCTCGCCACGGCACTGATAAAACTGTTCTGACCGAGCAGTGATATTAGGGCTCTCTCAGCCTCACCCACCCCACAGGGTGTCTGTTGTGGGGAGAGGAATGGGAAGGCGACTGTAAGCCGCTTTGAACCTCCTTCGGCATATAAGAACCAACTCTTCTTCTTCTTCTTCTAAGAGTTGGTGACGGAATTCCAAAAGGCTTCACTTTTGGAAAATAACAAGAGAGGGTGGCAGATAAATCACCCTGGGGAGGGAGTTCCAAAGGCTTCTGAAGATGACTTAAATAGTTGAGTAGTTTCATATGGGGGTAATTCATTGAGAAGGGCTGCCAAAGGTTACTACCTAACAATCCGAGAACCTTTGAGTGATAGGTTATTTGAATGAAATTCTTTCAAGAAAGTTTTGAACTCACAATTGAAGAAGAGACAGCTAAGTATTGATTCACTCTGATGGGGCAGGAGGCTACGACAGTGAGCGGATCAAGGAAGACCCTCATTCAAACCCAAAAAGGGAAATAGCATTTAGTAAAGAGAAGTGTTTTCTGCCCAGTTAAGAAGGGAAACAGCTTTTAGAAAAGAGTAACCCCTGGTCTGTGTATAAGGAGGATTTGGGGAAATCGGTTGACCCAGTAGTTAAGGCATCATTGGAGTCAAGGCATCTCAGTGGTGCTGCTATAGCACTAAATTATGATGTTGGTTTAGTGCTATAGCAGCACCATTTAGAACATTAAAAAAATCTTCCAAGGAAGATTGCACAGCAAAAGGTGGAGGGTGGGGAGTGGCATTTCAAGAAGCGCTATGGTCATTTTAAACAGGATACCACAGAAATGCAATGAAGAGGTGAAAACCAGAAGAAAGCAGTTTTCCTGAAGAACAGGTCAGCCACACTTTCTGAACTAGGATTGGGCACTTTGGCTGGGTGGCGCCGGTGCCCAACCCTATTCTGAATCCAACACAAGTGGGTTTGTACGAACAGGTAAATAAATTCCACTGGCACCCAGTTACTAAATGGATCTGTCTATAATGACAGAAAAAATGCAATAGCAACCAGTTATTAAACAGAGTAGAAAGGCAGTTTGAAAATGGACACTGTCAGATTATTAAACAACCTTTGGAATTCTATGTAAATAAATCAATTCTACTTCTGGTATGCCCTATGAAGCATTGTGTGTGATTTCAGTGCTTTGGCTTGACATATATCTTAGGTGGATGCAACAGTTTTCTGTGATATTTGCTCTGTCATGGGTCAATGCATCACTTCTCAAGGTCATCATTTGTACTTCTCTATGCCTAGCTGACGCTCATGGATCTTCTGCAATGCACTTTGATTCAGTGTTTTGCTGAATAATGCTATATAAGGGATTTATGATCTGTTTCCACAGTCACTATCTGTTAATTAATTAATTAATTAAATCTCCCAGAAGCAAATAAAATGCTAAGTATTCTTTTTTTCAATATCTGCATGCCTGATTTCTGTATCATTGAGAAATTTGAAAGCCTATGCCAATGGCTGCCAGCGTTCATGTTTTCGTAAGAGCACTGCAACTAATCCAGTGTATGAAGCATTTGTTGGTTTTGATGTGCAAAATATTCACACTGCCTTAGGACTTTCCAAAATCTATCATTATTTGCCTCCCAGCACCATTTATCTTTCTGTTAAAGAGAAACAGAAATTTCATGGACAAATTAGGGATACATTTTCCAAAGTAGCTCGCTGCCCCTCTAAAATTGTGTAACTTTTTTTTTTTTTTGGCTGGAACATTGTCTGTAGTCAACACATTCTTTTAAAATCTGGTTTCATTTCTTCTGCAGAAATGGGGTCTCCTAAGTAATGGACAACACAGATATTTCTGCCTGCTCAGTTTTAAGTTTGAATCCCCTGTATCATTCAGGACTCCCCAAAATAATCATTTTTATGTCATCATCCCAAATTATAATGTTATGCATGGAGGTGCCCACAAAACTGATGCACACCAGTATGCCATGTGTATGGTCCTGAGGTAGACTTCTGGAGTAAATGTGATACCAGATGGAAAGCAAGTGAGTCTATAGCAACCTAATGAATGTTCACAATTTTAAATCCTTCTGTACACTTCAGCTACCAGAATCATGAGGAAGCATCCAGTTTACTAGAAGAATGTGACATTTGCATACCGAGGCTTTATCTCCTCTCTGCTTGGCAACTTGAAGTGTTCTAGTTTGGCCATTTTATTGATGAATGCATGAAGCTTATGTGCAACTGGCCACTATGCAACAGTCTTCAAGTGCTAAAGTGCTTATCCAGTCTGTTGGTTCTTCAGTTTTGTTTAACATGGAGTTGCTGCATCCTTTTGTGCTCTGATTTCAGTTTATCCCAAAGAGCAAATGGCACTTTCCTGCAAGGATGGATAACAAGAGACATTGCCTTTTTAATCTAAGTAGAGAATTGACTTGACAAACAGCCCAGCTCTGTAAACAAATCCTGGTATTCTTGTATGAGTGCTTCACAAGTGATTGGTATGGTCTTGCAATGCAAATAGAAGCTTAACCAGCTTAACAGTGCAATTCTAAACAGATTTACTCTCTCCTAAGTCTGTTGAAGTAATTGTTTAAAAAAATTATATCCTACTTTTCTCATGATCAAAAGAACTCAAAACACACACACTGCGAGGTGGTGAGGAAGGCTTCCACACTCTTGGCATTTCACCAACCGTAGAACAGAATTTTTCAGGAGGGAATTTTTGCATAAGAAATAGGGCTACATTATAGCAGGTTGGCTACTGAAGTTAATGCCATGTTCTGCATTGTTTAATGTATCTTATTTAAATACACTATTCAGACAACAGCTTTGTTTTGAACCTCTGTGATTCCTAGAGCTATTACATTGTTCATTAGATGTGTTGTTATATTTTGCATTACATAATCTGCCTTGCGTATCGGTTAAACAGGTACACTATAATGTCATTTTAAAAACAATCTTCCAGAATAAACAGCTAATTTTATTTTTGTTGATCCCAGTTTTCACTTTACTGACAAAATTTTATAATCAAATTCAGGTATGCTACTTTTACCACCAGTATCCAATTTAGGTGGCATTACTAGTAGGGTCACCAACCTCCAGATATGACCTGGAGATCACCTGAAATTAAAACTCATGCCTAGCCTACAGAGATAATTTCTCCTGGAGAAAATGGCTGCTTTGGAGGGTAGACTCTATGACATTATATCCTGATTCCACCTCCTAATCTCCATGGATTTCCCAACCCTAGGGTAGCAACCCTAATAACCATAGCCAATGTGCTATAGTGGTTAGGAGTGCTGAAATAGGATCTTTGAGGCTCAGATTCAAATCTCACTTTGCTATGCAAGTTCACTGGGTGACCTTAGACCAGTCATACACTCTGGGCATTTCCGCACCCTTTAAATCTAGTGTAATGCATACCTTAAGTAGTCATTATATTTCGGCTCCTCCACATGACTTCACCAACATACAGTGTCTGAGAAGTGTCTGGCCAGCTACATCCTCCATTTTAAAATGCTAGTTGGTGAATCCCCAAAAGTGGATTCACCAACATATGTTGCGCTACCTAATGGAGAGCAGCCAGTAGCCCACCAGCCAAAGAAAGATATGGAGGCTCAAATGTGCAAGGCTCAAATAAAAGTATATTTTATTTATTAGATTTATTAGACTCCCAGAAAGCTGGCTTGCAGTAGCCCACAGTGAAACATATCATAAAACAATATCCATTCTAAAAACATCATAACAATACAGTATTAATAAACCACACAATACAACAATTTTAATGACAGTAACAATATAACTAGTTAAGAAGTAGAAGAAGAAGACGAGTTGGTTCTTATATGCTGCTTTTCTGTACCTGAAGGAGTCTCAAAGCGGCTTACAGTTGCCTTCCCATTCCTCTCCCCACAACAGACACCCTGTGGGGTGGGTGAGGCTGAGAGAGCCCTGATATCACTGCTCGGTCAGAACAGTTTTATCAGTGCCGTGGTGAGGCCAATGTCACCCAGCTGGCTGCATGTGGGGGAGCACAGAATTAAACCTGGCATGCCAGATTAGAAGTCCCCACTCCTAACCACTACACCAAACTGGCCCTCTTAACTACAAAAAGCAGGTTTTGACAACATCGTAATGTTGATTGTCTTGTAATATTTTACTTTATTAAGTAACTTTGAAAGTGGATAATCCTCATTTATGATTGAAATCAAAATAAATCACACAAACACACACACACACACACACACACAGGCTTTGTAGCATCTGCTACTCATTTGTTAGAGCTGTGTCAAAATGGAAGCAGTTCTCCTTGGAACATTATGTGGCTTCATTATGATCATGTACTAAGATCCCCAGCCTTTTTCATGGAAGGGATGAAAGATAAGCTCTCTAGAACTAAAAAAAAAAAAAAACCACACACACAATTTAAAACAATTGAACAAGACAGCATTACAGAATGTGCTCCAGCTTGCTAGTGTCACATTTGCGTTTTTTCCCCTTGATTTTTCAAGCTTCATTATTAACAGTATATCCCAGCCTATCCAAAGTCATACAAGCAGAATAGAAAGAAATGTGATATAGTTCCACATTTGTTCACTGCTGCAGTAACGATGAGCTGGCTTATATCCTTACTCCAATGCAAAGCTGTTCTTTTACTGTGCCTTCCCCCTTTCCCACTATCACCAAACTCTTAACACCACAGTGAAAATTCATTTAGGAATAAATATGTTTGGGAAATACGTCTGGTATTGTCTGCTATAGAGTGCAGTGAAGTGAAGATTCCAGAAGCATGATAGATGGTAAATTGAAGCCCTTCCCCAGTGTGAAATGAAGTCCGTGCCTAATTTGGAGATAACAAAACATCTGGTTTTTTCAAGTGATCAAACTTGCTCTTCAGTTCTGTGTAAGACCACAATATGTCTTGTTCATATGTGGCATTCGGAGAGTTTAAATCCCAGCTGTGTTTATATTGTTAAATGATGAGGTAAAAGAGAAAACTATAGCAATAGGTATCTCAAAAGCAAAGAGCAGACTATGGAAACTCATCTAAAATTTGATAATGAATTATGTGAAAAGTAAAATGACTCCTAAAAGATGAGCAAAGCCTGTGATTTTATAGCCATTTGGAGAAAGGTCAGAGATGTTGATTCTTCAATCACCAGTTTTCTCATCCATGGTCTAGGAAAAGAGGAAGCATTTAATTTGCTTAGATTGCTTAAACACCAAAACAGGGAATTGTACTTTCAGGTGGTCATTCTAAAAACAAACAAACGAAGATCCTTTCTTTGATGAATTTGTAGGGCTGTCTAACTGCAAAACATGTGTGATAACTGTTCCAGTTGTAGAAAGTGCTAGATTATCATCAATGATTTCATGAGTGATTTCATTAGCCAACTACATTGACTAGATACTGATAAGAAACAATGAATTTTGGTTTAAAAGCTGAATATATCTGAGCCATTCTAGAAGTTAACTGTTTTGTACACTGAAGCTTATATTAAATATTATCCAACCTCTCTAAATTCCGCAGCATATGAAGCAAAATCCATACACTCTCTTTAATTAAGCCAAATAAGCAGGATAGGAATTTGGTGCAATAAAATGACATATTGCTATGATAAAATCAAGTTCCACTGACTGTCAGATCCCATCATCTGGAGCTTGTATCTCTGTAGCCAACCCAAATTTGCTTATTATTTATTCAAAACATTTCTGTGTAGTCTTTCCACCCAAATAAGATCCCCAAGGCAGTGAACATCCCAACATCCAAGATACTAAAGCAACATTTAAAATAAAGTATACTAAAAAAGATCTGTAAACAGTTCAATACATCTAATGCACCCCTAAAGACAAAACAATATTAAATATAATAATAACATTGTGATTTATTTATTGATTTTAATGTTTTAATGTACATATTTTATGCCTGAATGTGAATGTATTCTGTGCAGAGAGGGCAG
The DNA here is from genome assembly GCF_049243985.1 of Paroedura picta. NCBI lineage: Eukaryota > Metazoa > Chordata > Lepidosauria > Squamata > Gekkonidae > Paroedura > Paroedura picta. The sequence goes on along the minus strand of NC_135375.1, from coordinate 80,055,401 downwards.
TATATAAATTAAATAATAAATAATATATTTAATAGTAACAACAACAACAATAACAACAACACAACAGAGCCTGCTTGGTGTAGTGGTTAGGAGTGTGGACTTCTGATCTGGCGAGCCGGGTTTGATTCCCCGCTACCCCACATACAGCCAGCTGGGTGACCTTGGGATTGACACGTCGCTAAAGCTGTTCTGACCGAGCAGTAATATCAGGGCTCTCGCTGCCTCACCTACCTCACAGGGTGCCTGTTGTGGGGACAGGAAAGGGAATGTAAGTCACTTGGAGACTCCTTCGAGTAGAGAAAAGCAGCATATAAGAACCAACTCTTCTTCTTCAACAGAATAGAAAGCCCAAGGACAGTTAGTAGGGAAACACCAAACCAAAAACGGCTGAAACCACTGGGGAAAGACAACAATGAAGGAAGACAGATGAATATCCTGGGTGCCATTTTTCAAGTTGTCACCCATCTAGCATATGATAAGGGCATCGGTAGCAGAGCCTTAAAAGATGGTCATATGGTAGAAGAAGAAGAAGAGTTGGTTCTTATATGCCACTTTTCCCTACCCGAAGGAGGCTCAAAGCGGCTTACAGTCGCCTTCCCATTCCTCTCCCCACAACTGACACCTTGTGGGGTGGGTGAGGCTGAGAGAGTGCTGATATCACTGCCCGGTCAGAACAGTTTTATCAGTGCCGTGGTGAGCCCAAGGTCACCCAGCTGGTTGCATGTGGGGGAGTGTGGAATCGAACCTGGCATGCCAGATTAGAAGTCCGCACTCCTAACCACTACACCAAACTGGTACATTCATATAGAAGTAGATTAGGGGTTCCCAAAGTGGGTGGTATATTCCCCACCCCCCAAGGTTGTTGTAAGGATCCAGAGGGCAGTGAGGAATTTTGGGGAAATAGGGGGATAGCAATCTGACTCTTCCCTCTACCACTGCATTTTCCTAGTGAGGACCATTCCATTGTGGCTTGCCATTGCTTCTCTCTGAGTAGTAGTGACCCTGGACTTCCTTGTTTGTTTCCTATCCCAGAGCTGACCAGGGCCAACCCTGCTTAGTTTCCTGAAGAAAATGACAGCTTCAGATGGTAGGTTCGAAGGTATCATATTCTTGCTGAGCTCCTTCCCCTCTGCAGGCTCTGTCCTTTCCAGGCTGAATCCCAGATCTCTACTCAAAAGTCTCCATCTTTGGGAAGTTGGAAAAGCCTTCTGCCTGTTCCTGGGCATGAGATTTTCCATTGTTTGCCTCTCTCCCTCTCTCCCTCCCTCCTTCCCCATTTTGATTTTATTTTAAAATAAAAATTTGTTGATTTGTTGATTTTAAATATCTGGAAGACCTCTCCTACCAGATTTACATAGATGTTGAAAAGCGTGGGGAACAAGAATTCCAGAGGCTAAGGCATCCCAGAACCACACTTTGAAATCTGCCTTAGAGGCATGATCAAAACCAGTGCAGAGTGGCCAAGAAAGATACCAAAATTGATTATATAAAAAAATCAGCAAGAGATCAAGAGTGTAGAAAAGCCAGAAGAATTTTAAAAGTCACACATCCATGGCCATTTTCTGGTGCAGATCATCAACCAGGGCTACTAAGACATTTTAAGTTCAATATGAGGTCTTAAACCAGATTGGAATGGATTCAATAGTCCACAGAAACTTGTGAAGTTTCCCAGCTACCACTTGTTCGATTACCTTGGCCAAGAACTGATTCTAGACAGTAGCTATTTAGCTTTCCTGGGTACCTAGTAAGTTTCTTTAGGATTGGATTCACTACTGCCTGCTTCAAGGCAGGGGTGGCCTCTAAGGGAGGCATTTACAGTCTCCTGGACCTAGTCTGCCAGCTCACACCCCATAGAATTCAATAGCCAGTAATACAAGCAGCTGGTAGGTTTCAAACTTCCAAGAATCCTGTCTACATCCTCAGACTGGACAAGCTGAAAGATGGAAAATTCATCCACACAACTGGATGAATTAGAATCCTATGACCATTCAGTCATGTCACTGCTAATGTAGAGTTCAAGTAGCAATGGCTGTAAGAGGTTGATTGCATTGGGCTGCAAAGTAGTCTGCCTTCTGAAGTTGCCTGAAAACAAATACATCCCTGACCACTGGGATGAGTTCTGCTGATCTATACTGTGCAGATGCAATGGTGGTGGCTAAATATTGTTTTTTTTCCACTGTCATAATGCTGCTGGAAGAAAATTATTAGTTTTCATCACATGACAGTGATTGATGCATAAAACAAATGGTGGGAAATTTTGTCTTCCTGTCCCTCAGTTCTCCCATGTATACAAAACTCCCGGGGGCAAACAGGGGAGAGTTCTTCTGTATGCACCCCCCCTCCCAGGGGACACTGGCCCAGAGGTGCCACTCGATCTGCTCCCAGAGCTGCTGGGAGACCCAGCCTCAGATCTACCAGTGGATGAGCAGCCAGCAAAGCCAGGTTGAAACATAGCCCTTCATACCGGCTTACATGAAGCCTCGGGACAAGACCCCTCCATGCTCCAGGGATTCGCCAGAGGATCAGCATCACTGACATCAGACCAAGACCCCTGTAAGCCTTGGGCTCCAACAACAGTGAAGGTGATCTACCTTGAGTTAAGGTCCTTGACAGCTGTCAGAAGATCAGCATGCTTGGCAATTCACTGTCAAGGTACATGGGGTCCAGCTGCAGCTCCTTCATCTGATGAGGATTAGCTCCACATATGGGCCCTTTGGCTGAGGGCTGCTCCACTCAGCTCTGATTATTTCAGAAGGGCCTTGAGGCAAGGTCTTTGTGGGGATAATGCATACATTACCATGCCCATCTTCCCAGATGACTCCTGTTCTGGTTTGCTACAATGAAGCTCTGCTCATGTGACCCCTGGTTCCAGACCTTTGGCTTGTCCTCCAAAATGAAGCTCTCTGTCTTCTAGAGTTCACGCAAATCCCCTGGTTCTTAGAAACAACACTCATCTTGTGCCACACCTTTCTACCTTCCTAAATGACTCAGTATCCTACCACTTACTGAGGTAACGGAAGCTTTCTCTCCCATACATGTTTTTTAGGAAATACATCCCTGATTTCCTGTTCCTCCTTTTCCTTAGGTGTCACTTTTCATTTTAGCCTAATTTGGGATTAACAACCTGATTACCCAAATTCTCACTGTCAAATAACTGCTCTAGTTGTCCAGACACTGTGGATTAGCTCTCAATAGAAATCTCACAGGAGATTTTTCTCAGATGAATGATTCAGCTAAGTTTGGTCAGAATCAACCTCTTACAAACCATTCTCAGACTAAACCCTCAATCCGATTGACTTCCCTCCCCTCCACAGCCAGCCTAAGAACTGCCACTCAGCTGTGGCTAGCCAGTCACAGAGCAGTCTGTAGCCCTGGCTCTTTCTGCTTAGTGAGGATTTTTAATCCCTCACAGACCATTGGTGTTGTTTCAACGTTCAGAACCTCATTTTCCAGTTGCTGTTTGGCATAGACACTATTTCTCCTTTGGTGAGCTTGTTAATGGCTCCAATGTGGGTCTGCACAAGAAAATGTAAGATGAAAACAAAGTGGCACTTACCTGCAACTGTTGTAAATCTTCTGTGCAGACACACATTCCCTTCTTCCTGCCCTGCCCTGAGCTCTCACAGGGCCTACTGAACCATGGAAGAGGGGCTTGCAACAGCTAGGAGACAACTGAGAGAAGGAGGTGCCCACCGTCAGAACACATGACATGTTGAGCAGAAATCCCATGCATGTGCTGGCTCTAGAAGGGGCGGAGTGCCCCCATTTTGGAATATTTAAGCTAGAAAGAAATGTTTGTATCCAGGCTGTATATGTGCAGTCCCATAATGTGCCTGCATAGGAGATATCAATCAGAACAACAGTTATAGGTAAATGAAATTTTGTTTTCCTTTAGTACATTAGAGTTAGTATCCCAAACCACCTTGTCACCTGGCTTTGACCATCATAAATAACCTTCACCCAGAACTTAAAGTTCAGCTACAAAGCTCCTCAGAGAGGGAGCAGTGGAATAAGTACCAGGTGGTCTTCTCTCTCGGGATTTCCATTCATGAGGTTTTCTGGCAGAGAAAAATGATGGTGGGCGCATGCCCATATCTTAGAAAATTAACAAATTCTTTAAAATTTGAAAGTTTTGAATGGTTTTACTTCCTTCTATGATTGTGTTCCTTGCCTTTCTACAAAGATTTAAGAAAACAGCATTTGAAAGTAGTGGGCCAGCCACTCAAAGAATGTATGTTTTTCCCTCTCTGATTCTAACATGTTAAATTGGCACAACTTTTTAAATTACTTTTTTCATCTCTGTAACCTGCCAAATAAAATAATGTTTCTTTTAAGCATACAGAGAGAGAGAGAGAGAGAGAAGGTAGGTAAAGTTGTTCAGAGTGTGTGTGTGCATGCATAGGCGCCTTTAGGGATTGGGTTTGTGGATGCAGAATACTTTAGAAACATACTGACCCAAAAACCCTTCAGGAAGCAAATATCATGAACCTTTCTTCCCCTCCCCCCGCCTCCCCTTCCCCTGAAGTTCATATTTCAGTTTGCTCCCAAAAGCTCACAAGTCTTTGCCAGATGGAAATTCACAGAGGCTGCAGCGGTCCCATGGAGGCCTCTCAGAGGAGGGACAGACATGAAACAATCAAGCCCAGTCCTCTCTGCTCTCAGCCTGCCAGGCTGCACAGGTCCACAGGGTGACTCTTGCCTGGCCCTTGACTCCATTTCACTGCCTCCTTTTCCTTTCCCTCCCTCAATCCCAACTCTCTGGAGTCAACTGTGAGGCCATCCAGTCATACGTTGTCCATCAGATGTGTTTACTTTTTCCGTGACAGCCGACACATCTGGAGCACATATTCAGGTTATTCCAGTGCCACTAGACGCATTCCACAAGATCATTTCAGCGGTTGTTATGGCGATCATCTTCCCTCCAGTGATTTTCAAGTTCCATGACAGAAATAGCTGGAGCTAACCAGGGGGACAAAAGTCAACGGGATCGGGAGGGGCTTCTTTCACAGAATGAACTAATTAGTGACCTTGCTTTCTTCACAGGGCAATGAGCATATGGTTTAATAAAGTGAGTCTATGACACTTAGGGTTTTTAACCCCCCCCCCCCCCCCCGTCTGTCTATAGTGAAAGCTGTCAGTGGCTGAAAACGTTCCTGTTTTTACTGGTGGGACCCTAGTCTGCTGTCTTTCAACAGAGTTTACTTCACATGTAGAAAATATTTGCTCCTGAGAGTTTCACTTTAGAACTTTTCCTTGGCTGAAGACTACTTAAATGCAGCAGGTCATTCAGTTTAAAGAAACAGTGCTCATTTCACACAGGTCTTGTCACTGGCAACATGAGCCTTTTTGAAAAGTCAGAGAGTATCTGACGAATATTTTGCACTCAAACATTTTTTGAATTCATCAACATGGTGTTATGATGGACAAAGAAAACTAAATGTAAAATTGGTATCAAAGCAAGTTCTCCCCCATCCCATGTTGAATCCAGTTCACAGAGTATATAAACATAAAAATTTGTTGTATGCTTTTGCATGGGGGCTATGAGGGATTTATACAAATATTTGCATTTGTAGTGTCATGGAATCATACATGATTTATGCCTGTTACACTTACTTATTTTGTTTACATGAGCTGTTTTATTGTGGATTAAAAGGAGAGTGCTGGCTGGTAGTTTTAAAACATACTTGCTTAATAAAGAAATCCCAGTTTTCTTTGATCTAGTTTTGCTAAGATGCTGCAGAGGCACAGCTTGCTTCAGAACAATAGAGTTTGCAATTCAAGAATTCGTATTTTGGTAGGACATCAATTCTTTATTATTGGTGAAACTTATGCCAAAATGTGTACTTTATTTAGCAAATAGAAAATCACAGGAAGCATTTCTAGAGAAGAATCTGAATTTATGATGTGAACCTTACTATCTGAAAAGTACATATTATAATTAGTAACTTGTATTCCATACTGTTGACAGTGGCTTGTTAATATGCTGTGAGGAAGTTTAGCGGAAGGCCTTGCAAACTTTGGGGAAAACACATCTCACTCCTTAACATGGTAACTGCTACTGTAAAATATGGGTAGCTTACTTGAAAGCCTGAGGCAGCTGTTGACAACAATTTCCTCCCCTATAGCTTGTATCAAATATATTTGTGGAAGCAGTCCACTATATTGCAACCACCATGTATATGTGTATAGACAGGAACAATCAGTATGCGCCTGGATCTAGGGGCATACTTAATAGTGACATGGCGTGGCTAGATAAGTTTTGGTGTGAAGAAGGAGGTATATGCACTACTACTACTCACTGTAGGTAATTAAAACTGGCTTGAGGCCAGTGGATTTATATTCTTTAATGGCTCTCCTCCTGTTCAGCTGAGTTCTCAAAATAGGTTAGTGGTAAAGATGAAGAAGTAGAAGAGTAGCATTCACTAACTGGATTTATATTCTGAAACACTGATTAATATAGAAAATGGAAAGCATGAGCGTCCTGACTCCACTAGACACAATAATGCCTGCAATAAGTGAACAAATCAATATCTTGTTTGAGGGCAGTAACCACAAAGGCCACATACCCAATAAGGGGCAATATGTGTCTTTGTAACAAAGCTCCCTTGGATTATATTAGAGCAGCCTTTCTCAACTTTTTTACCATTGATAACCTGCTAAAATATTATTCAGGCATTGAGAAACCCCTGATGTGGCATGATTGATCAGAATATGGTTGGGACACATAGCTGTGTACCCGGGAATTCTCCCCTTCCCACCCTCTCTAGGCCTATCATTGGCCATTGGGGGAGCACTGATTGACCATATATGATAATATTACCTGATTTTTATAGTTTATAAGCCTGTATTAGAGTATGAGCAGGAGCATAGGGATAGAAGGCAGCCCTCTAAGAACTTTGGACTGAAGTTTTAAAGAACTTTACAGTTTTTAATCTGTACTTAGAGTTGAGTTTAGAAGCAAACAGAAACCTAATTTAATTGACAGAGTATTGATTTTACTTGTTCATCTTCAGATCTCTGTACAGTCCCACATTAGGTTCTGGGTTTGTGTAGGCCATCCCCTGGAGGCTCTCTACAGCTATTCTATTATATTGTTAACTCTCCAAGGGGACCCTTCCCCTGCAGAGCCCTTTGGAGGCCTCTTTCTGCCTCGCCAGGACAGGGATACTGGGCACAGCTCTTAGCTGGATACGTTCCTTTCTCCATAACCAGATCCAGAGGGTGGCTGCGGGAAATGAGTTTTCGCGATCTTACAGACTCCCTCGTGGAGTCCCTCAGGGCTTGGTTATCTCCCCCACATTGTTCAACATCTTTATGCACCCTCTGGCCCAACTGGTACAGAGCTTTAGGTTGTTGTCATCAATCCTCACCAAAACATCATGGAGATCCCACATCCGGCCAATACTCCAACAACTCGGCTGTCTCCCAGTTGAATTTTGGATTAAGCTTATGGTTTTGGTAACCGCTTTTAAGGCCATACGCAGTTTGGGCCCAGTGTACCTGAGAGACTGCCTCCCTGCCTATATCCCAAAAAAGAGACTTGCGCAACACTACCTCCAACTGGCTGTAGATCCCTGGCCCCAAAGAAGCATGGCGGACCTCAGCAAGGGCCAGAGGCTTTTTGGTCCTGGCCTCCACCTGGTGGAACGAGCTCCCTGAAGAGATCAGAGCCCTGCCCGAACTTCCACAGTTCCGCAGGGCCTGCAAAATGGAGCTCTTTCACCAGGCATTCACTTGAGGCCGACCAACTGAGAACATCTGCTGGGCCCCCCTCAGACACCCTTCCATGACTGAACAAATTTGATCTCCCCAGGGTTGTTGTTATTTATGTTGTGTTATAACTTGATTGTTATGATGTATTGAAACTGTATGTTATAGAATAAATTATTATGAAGTTCCATGTAAAAATTTCATAATGTTCCATGTAAACCGCCCAGAGCTGTAAAGAATGGGTGGTATAAAAATCCAAATAAATAAATAAATAAATACACTTATGACACTCAGTGCTATCTCCTCATGGACGGCTGCCCGGACTCTCCCCTGGAACTATTTGACGGATGTTTGGAAGCCGTGGCTGATTGGCTTGAACAGAGTTGCCTGAAACTCAATCCCTCTAAGATGGTTGGGGAGGAGGGGACGGACCAGGAAGCGTGTTTGCCAACCCTGGCAGGGACACAACTTACCATCGTGTCCCAGGCTAGGGATTTGGTGGGTGACTGTTGATGGCTCCTTAACTTTAGAGGCACAAGTCAAGAGGGTAGCTAGCCAGGCATTTTTCCACCTTCATTAAGCTTGGCTACTAGCGCCCTACCTGTCTTCTGAACACATGGCAACAGTGATCCATGGTCACCTCCAAAATAGATTTCTGTAACTCGCTCTATGTGGGCCTACCCTTGGGCTTGATGTGGAAATTGCAGCTGGTGAAAGATGCAGCTGCTAGGGTTCTCACAGGTGCACCTTGGAGAGCCCATATCCAGCCTGTGCTGAGGCAGCTGCATTGGTTACCAGTTGCCATCCGGATTGGGTTCAAGGTTTTGGTTTTAACCTTTAAGGCTGTTCGCAGTCTGGGTCCAGTATATCAAAGCCTGTTGCCCTATGCCCCCCGCAGGGCCTTGCGCTCTGTGGGAACTAATTTGTTGGTTATTTCTAGGCCTAGGGAAGCTCAACTGGCCTCAACCAGGGCCACGGCCCTTTCAGTCCTGGCCCTTACCTAGTGGAATGAGCTCCTGAAAGACCTATGGGCCCTGCAGGAGCTTTCAGCATTCCACAAGGCCTGTAAAACAGAGCTCTTCCACCAGGTCTGTGGTTGAGGCCAGTACAGCCAGGGAGATCTGTATGGACCCCCTTCCAGGACAGTGGCACGAGTGACTGTTTGCGAGTGACATCTGCACCCTCTTTCCTCCCACCCCTTTATGATGTTTTCTGGGGGAATGAGAATTGTGAGGGTTTTGTTTTTTCTGCTGTATCTTCTTCCTTCTGATCTTTCCCCCCTGATTTTTATTTATTTATGACTGTGTTTTTATGTCTGGGGATTTAATTGGGGTTTTATGGGATTTTATTCAGATGTTTGTAACCCACCATGAGCCGTCAGGGAGTGGCAATAAATCAAATATCCTTACCACAGATCCTCCTAATATTTCAGAAAGAGTCATCTGGGCGATGCTGTCTGGGACAGGAACCTGCGGTCTGGCCTGGACCTCTGCCACTCCAGCAGGCCAATCCAGATTGGGCTGGCCCCTACAGTGCCCACCTCCGCATGTGAGCCGCTTGCTCAGCCTCACTGCCAGACGGTTTCTGGATGGCGAGGAGGGCAGTTCCATGGCTCGCGCCCTTCCTCCATGCTGGACCTGGCCACCATGGGGCGACCTGGCTACTGCTGTGTGGCTGGACGAGCAGGATGGCCTTGGAGGCAGCACCACCGCTGGTTGGCTGGGTGACAGGCTTGGTGCCGCATCCACGGTGTCCAGCAAATCTCCGACCGTTGCTGATCCAGTCGCTCGTCAGCAGCCTGCCCGCCAGTGAGGCGCTTGCCTGGCCTTGCTGCTAGAGGCTTCCTGGATCTGACTGCCATGGACACGCGACCAAGCCTGTCGCCTGTCCAACCTGCGCGGCCTCCTCCTCTGAACCCGTGCCTCCCGTCCAGCCGCACAGCAGAACCCAGCCCGCCCCATGCAGCGCAGAGGCCATTCCCCTGCGTGGCGGTCTCCCAGCGGCTTCTCTCACGCGTTGGCCCAGCCAACAGCACGGATGTCTCACCACCGCCACAACTCCCCAGACGCCGCCATCGACTCGGGTACGTTGCCCCCCCATATCCGCTTTTACCGCCAGGGGCCGCTATTGCCCATTGCATTCCTGCATGCAATGGGCTTTTTGGCTAGTAATAATAATAATGTTTACACAATCTGACGGGCGGAGCCCCTCTCTCGCTCACTCCTTTTGTTGTGCCCACATTGTGAAGATGTGTTCTCTGCATCTAATATTGTGTTTTATTCAAAAAAGATCTTTTCTTCGATGATTTGTTTTTTCTGCCTTATAATTGTTTGAAAAAGAAACATGCCCAGTACAGCACAAAAATGACTTTCTAACATTGATCTATCCAAACTCCCTGCCCACACCTGTATCTACATCCACCAGCCGATTGACTGCCAAGGAAAGTACATCATGACTTCTGAAATACCACACTAGGATTTTCTGATGGCTGCCAATTGCTGTGTGAAAAGTTGATTGACTGATTGATTGGATTTGGTGGGAAAACATTAGAAATAATTTATTCTGTAATTTTAACATAAATTAGATTTTACCATGAATCAAACATTTTAATGGGATTTTAAATGTGTTGTAATCTGCGCTGTGCCACTTGTGACAGGGTGGAGTAGAAATTTAATAAATAAATATTTGGTCTGAGGGACATTTGTTATGTCTTATTTTTCTGTGTGAGACCGATAACATGTGCACATGTACGATTTGCTTTCAGTTCATTCTCAAAGCCTACTCAGATCAGGGATTGCACTTGATGGCTAGTTTATGAAAAAGCACTCTCTTTCTCCAGCAGCCTGGCAGCAAAGATATCTGCCCTCAGGTCTCAGGTCCAGTGATTCTGGGGACAGAACTGATACCTCGAGTCTGATCCCCTGTTCATTCAGCTGAGTGTTGTGTGTTGGAACCTCAATGGAAGAACGCACTTTCTAAGTCAAAACACATAGATGAATACAGTGTTCTGGTTCTACGCAGAGCCTGGTATCAGGCAGTTTGTCGTTCCAACAAAGGAATCAGTTCTGGCGGAACAGAAGGGAGTCTCACCATCACTGACTCCCTCTCTGCATCTCTCCCCAGAACAGTCATTCTCCAAGGGACTACTGGAACTGGGTCAGTGACAGAGCTCAATCCCCTTGGCAGGGCTACTCCTATTATTTATCACCTCCTGGATCTCTGGAATCTGCTGTGATTGGCATTAATGGAAGACATGTTCAGCCAAGATACTCCTCTGCATGGAGTTGTGATGCTGTTTCAGTGCCCTCTCTGTATTATCTCCATATTCAGATTCTGAGAAAGCACAAAGGAATAATTTTGCCTACTGTTCAAGGTTCAGATTTACCTTCAGCTCCATCTCCTGACAAGATAGTAGGAGACTCTGAACCAGCGTCACCTAATGTTTTGAAGCGCTATATCAACTTTTCTCAACCTTTTTTTACCATTGAGAAACCCTTGAAATATTATTCAGGCTTCAAAAAAACCCCAAAATGGCACAATAGTGCAGAATATGGTTGGAAAGCATAGTTGTGTACATGCCCACCCTGAAGGCCACTCTTATTTGTTTTTGCCATTCCTAGCTTCATCCCTTGTATCCAAAGAAATGCAGGATAAATAACACGTATATGTACCCTCATCACCAGCCAATAAGGAGGGATGTAAAATTTGATGTGCTTAGCCACCCTTAACATGTGGCTTGCCATCTACAATGTGATCATAGGAGAATACCAGTTATTCCTAGGGAAGAGGATAGGAACCTTCATTTAGCTCTGCCTGAGGACAATCAGGTAGTTTCTTATGAAACTTCTTCAGGCAGAGGAATAGAGATTTTCCTAGCAGCAAATAAATGTGGCCGGATATTCAGCTGCCACTTCATCTAGGGATATAGTTTCACTCACATTTGATGTGGCAGGTTTGGTCATGCTCCACGACCCTTCTTCCTGACATCAGTCTGAAGAAGGAGGACCTTCCATCCAAGTGAACAATGTACCTCACTTTGTTGACTGATCATCTTTTATTTTAGAAATAGCACCCCTTTCTTGATAAGGAAAGTCCCGCCTCTTCCTTTCCCATTGTCATTCAAAGTAGTAAATGTTAAAAACATCTCAGCTTTTACTGTATAATCAGTACATGAATGCAGCAGGTCAAGATGGCATGATGTTGTGGATGCTAAAATGAGACACTTGGGTCTATACAAAACAGAAAATCTAATTCACAAAGGAATCATTACTCATACAGAAATTATTAGAATGCTCTCCAAAGAGATGCTAGGCGGAAATGTTCTCCACTTTATCTTGAAATTCAATATTCTACTGAATTTGATCTGTCTTTGTATTCCAACATATTAACTGTTCATAAATTGGACGATCATATGATTGCACTCTACAACACACTCCTACCAGCTCAGATGAAGGGCTGTTTTCTCCAAATACCTCCAAACCAATGTTACAGTGACTGCCTAATGGTGGAACCTGGCTCGTGATCCCATGTTTTCTTTTATTGTCCAAAACAGCGGTCCCCAACCCCCGGTCTGGAGACCAGTACCGGTCTGTGGAACAGTCGGTACCGGGCTGTGGTTCCTCTTTGTTCTCCTCCCCAGCTGCTACCTCAGGCGGCTGCCCTGCCACTCTGCTGCTGGCTAACCTTTGGTGTTCTCCAGTGCTGCCATGGCTGGGGCTCCCCCTCGGCGTGACACTGTGCAGCTGCTGCTGGTAGCACCCCCCAGGGGGCAGCGGGACGTCAGGGGCACCGGCAGGAAAGCAAGTGGAGCAGGGGCTCAGGCAGTGGCGGCAACATCCCTCAGCAAAAGTCTACCCCCCCCCTGGGCCTCAGTAAAATTATCAAGCGTTGACCGGTCCCTGGTGATAAAAAGGTTGGGGACCACTGGCCCAAAAAATGAAGCAGAGATAGATTTTTCAGGAAATGGCTGCTGAAGTATTCATCCTTTTCTGATACAGCAAGATTAAGACTATTTCTGAGCAGTTTATGCCATAACTGTATTGTGGATGTAGCAAACTTTTGTTTTACTGTTTTTTAAAAAAATTATTGAATTTTTAGGCGTATGTAGGCTTTCTCAAGCAGGGTTTTGTGATGGCACTGGAAGGGTTTCCCGAATGAATTAGGGTTAATTAATTTTGTATATATTTTTTAAATTTGTTAAACATGTATTGGGTGATATGACCATATGTGGTCATGTCGACCTTCCTCCCCAAATGGCCATCAATGTGCCTGGAGGAGAGGGGCACAGGGTGGAAGTGTACACAGCTATGCTTCCCAATCATATTCTACATGATCATGCCACTCTGGGGTTCCTGAATCTGAAAATCAGGGGGGTTTCGCTGGCAAAAAGGTTGAGAAAAGCTGGGTTATGGGCTTTTAAATCTTAAATCTTAATAACAAAGAAATGAGACTGGGGACCAGCATGGATAAATGTTCACAGATCCATGTACGTATGTTGAATGTAACATAAGAACTTCTCAATACATGTATGAAGAAAAATCAAGTGTACAATGTATACAGAATGTGCATGGCCTCATTATATCTTGTAAGCAAGTCTTGGGTGACAAAGCCTTTGTACAAGGCTAATCAATTAAAAAGAAAACCAACAGGTAAGTTTTTGCAACTAGCCCTAGCTGCCCATTGAATTATCACAATGTGCGTACCAAACTAAGAATTGTTCAAGCATGCCTAGTTTGAAATTTTATATCTCATTGTAAGAAACCTGTAAATTATTTCAGTACATTAACATTTTATTTGATCTGTATTATTTCATAAGGTATACGGAGAATGGTTCATTGTACAACAAAATCTGAACTCTTTGCAGTATGAGAAGTTTGCAATGCCATATTGAGGGACAGAACTATCCTATGGTCCAGCTTTTCCAGGAATCTGATAGTCTGCATAATGTTAAATATAGCTTAATTGATACACTGTAACTCTTCTGCACTTCTAACTGTATAAGCTAATCATTAAAATACATGTATGCTTTGTTCACAAACATTTTGTATTGCCCAGTAGAAAAACTGAAGTGTATAAGTAGGATTTGTTAAATTATTCAGATGCTGATTCTGGATATATCAAAGATTATTGACCTAAAAAGTGAACTTCAACCAGAAGTTTTTTTCACCATCTCAGTTCTTCCTTGACCCTCCCCCCCACACTTTTCATATGCGTTCCACTTACATGGATACTAGAGAGACTGGTCACCAAGGCTGTCTGAAATACTTTACCATCAGGAGGTTTTGAGGGACACCAAAAGGTCACTTAATTAGACATGATTTTAATTCACAGAGGCCTGCTTGTCACTGTCTCCATATATCCCTGCTACTTGCACATTATTAACTGAAGTGAATTTCAAGGCCCAAGTAAGATGCTGAAGTGAGTAGTAAAGTAACAGAATTCAAATAAAGGATGCAATAGAATCATGCCCCTTTCATCAGATGTAACTCTGGCACAACTGAATCTAACAAAACGTCTACAGCTTCTTGGTCAAATCACTTGAATTAATGTTGTTTATATTGATTTGTTTAGATATATTTATCCTCTTTTTCTCCACAATGGATATTCAAAATGGCATTGCAGCATCCTTCTCCTTCTGCCATTTTATCTTTACAGCGACAAGCCCTGTGAGGTAGGGTAGCTGAGAGATGATGACTGCATGAAGATTGCTCAGTGAACTTCATGAGGGTTGGATTTGTACCGGGGTCTCTCATACTAACTGTATTGTCGCTACTTAGAATGCCGCACAAATATTTTAGCACTATTATTCAGTCTTTTTACATGCAGAATGAAATGGGTCCAATCATGCAACATTAGAGATGGATTCAGGTGTGTAGCTGTGTTAGTTTGGAGCAACAAAACACAGAGTCCAGTGGCAAGTTTAATATCAACAATGTTTTATTCTGGGTATAAGTTTTTGTGTGCACACAAACAGTTCTTCAGATACAGATGATATTGTATATCATATGTATTCTGTCCCCATATTATTTCATGGATTTTGGGTATGTCACAATATTTACTATCTGAGAATGTTTCATAAAAGTTGTGTCCATGAGGTTAGTCTATTCAGAAACCATGTCCTCATAAATTCAGCCCAATAGTTTGGAGGAATGTGGTTTTACATTGAACTGGTATGTTCTAGTTCTGTCATCAATTCAAGTATATCTTTCTCTTTAGATTAGTGTTTTTCATATTCATTAAGTACAGTAGTGTACTGATAGTTTACAGTTGCATCATGCTGGTAACACTTTAGTCCACAGCATTTGCTTCCATTAATTTCAGTAGGATGTGCAACACCATCGTATGCATGTTTACTCAAAAGTAAGCCCCACTGTGTACAATTGATCTTCTTCCAAGATAAACATGCTTAGGATTACTGCCTCTAATGTTCACTCATTGTCATGAACGTATGTTACATTTTCAATTTGTTGTGATGTAAAGCAGCAATTTTTTTCTTAGGCAAAGGGTAATGCTTGACCTGCAAAGCACATGTATCATAATCATAGTATACTGGTAGTGTGTACATTATATCTAAATAACCTGGTTCCTAGATAAGTAATGATAAAACTGGTGAAATATCAGTTTCTTGCTTGGGCAGTCTTTAGTGTAAAGGATGACCTTTTTTTGTTACCATCTGACAGCCAAGGAAGCTTTTAAAACCTTCTAGTCACTTAGAGTGAAGCTATACAATGCTAAGTTTGGTATTTCTGGCAGATCACATCAATCACTGAAATGGCAGGTCTTGGCATTGTAAAGAAAAGTTGGGTGCTGAAGAAGAGAGCTTCTCAATCCAGTTTACATTTGTCACTAGTGACTAGCTTTTAAAAAATGTATTAGCGGCACATGATGGTAAGAAAGTTCCAGCTGCAGGGGATTACTTCTTTGAGTGGGTCCAAGAAGCTTGGAATGTATTCAGTTCCATCAGGGGATTTGTGTTCCCCATCATTAGCCTTAACATGACTAAAGCATTGAAGATTAACAACAGACCAATGTCACCTGCTCTGAACTGTAGAAAACACTCCAAAGAAATTAAAGTGAAAACTATAATAAGGAAACTCCATGTTGGGCAGAGCTATAAAGAAAGTGATGGGTCTGAGAAGTGGATGTCTTATTTGGTTCTAGTGGAATATGGCAGAGGCAATATTGAAATTCTGAGTCATCCGTGAACCAGTTAAGCAATAGCAGTTTTGCTTAAAGTAATTTAAACCAGATTGTGTTCAGTTGGATCAAGCCAATCTTAAGTGGAGTACTCCACCTCAACTGATTTAAGAGATTGGTTTGAAAAGAGTGACTGTGGGCAAATAATTTCCCTTGCTGACTGAATATGTCTGTGGGATAGTAATTGATATCAGAGACAGCTCCACAGAATTATTCCTTTCCCTTCACAACCAGAGTTTTAGAAGTGAGTTTTGCTCTAATGTTGAACAAATATTCAATGTGTGTGCACATGTACAGTGTGTAGAACCTTCAGTCCAAGTACCAAACATATATTGAACCAGCATGCATGGAGCATGAATGAAATAATGAACGCTGCAGGTTATATATCTTTTATTGGGTATATAGTCATTGTCCACACCCACAAATTAAGATGAACAGGCAGGTCAAGTTCAGACAGGCATGAGCCCCATCACCTATTATTTTAGCTATATTTCAGAGTAGGCATTGCTTAGTGGTAGAGACCATACTTTTGATATGAAAGACCCAAGTTTAATCCTTTATAACTCCAATTAAAAAGAAAATAAGGGAGCAAATGTTGAGAAAGAAGAATACGCTATGATGTTCCTAATTTCAAATCATATCTCTCCGCCTTGAAGAAGAAGAAGAGTTGGTTCTTATATGCCGCTTTTCCCTACCCGAAGGAGGCTCAAAGCGGCTTACATTCGCCTTCCCATTCCTCTCCCCACAACAGACACCCTGTGGGGTGGGTGAGGCTGAGAGAGCCCTGATATCACTGCTCGGTCAGAACAGTTTTATCAGTGCTGTGGCGAGCCCAAGGTCACCCAGCTGGTTGCATGTGGGGGAGTGCAGAATCGAACCCGGCATGCCAGATTAGAAGTCTGCACTCCTAACCACTACACCAAACTGGCCTTGGTAATTCAGGCATCTTTTTTTATTGCATGCCCCCTCCCTGCAACATGGGGGGAAATACCATTGTACAGCATTATTGTAGAGGCCATTGAGATCATGTTTGTGAATTGCTTTGGACCCTAAAGGGCTATATGAAATACCAAGCATTATTATTGTTGTTATTATTGTTATTAAATGTATTAATTTGCATGAGTCAAGTATAGTTTCTTCAGGTATGTCAGTACCACAAAGGTTTGCTTTTTACTGGGATTTTGAATTTGGCTTGCATGCTAGCAAGCGGTTTAGTGACAGGAAGGCTTTCTGAGTAGAGCAGTCATGAACTACTAAACTAGAAGCATCTGTAAAAATTTAGAGAGAATATCAACTTTCTCAAAGCTCTAGCCGAAGACTAATGAGGTGCAAATGATAGCGCTGCATAACCCTTCTCCACCCCAACCGTGGAATGAGATATTGTAGCTCAAATACAGGACTGAGACATGGGTTTTGATACTGTAACATAAAGTCAAGATTTTTGTCCTTTTGGATTGCTGTCAAATTGCTGAGGTGGACCAGTTTGCACTGTGTGGTGTAAGAAAAAGGAGGTGTATGTATGTATGTATGTATGTATGTATGTATGTATGTATGTATGTTTACTTACTGTATGTATACTTAACAGTTGATTTGCATAATTATTTTGCTAAAATGCAGAAAGACCACTTTCCACTTTGGATAGGCTTCTTCCCCCTGCCCCCGCCCCCAAAGAGAAGAAGTGTTTGGAGAGAATAAAAACACTTGATTTGTTTGAAAGAAGAACACAGCACATCAGGTGTATGGGATCTGCTATATTTTAACAGCAGATGGCAGGTTTCAGCAGGCAAAATTATGGGCTTTTTTCCCCTGGCCAATCAATTTTTTCCACTGTTTTCCACAAATGAAAAATCTGAAGACTATTCTTGTTATCAAAAGTTGCAGCAAAGTGAAACCTATTGAGGCCTGGATCTGAATTTTAGGCTGCCTCTTTGGTGTTTATAGAAAATATTGTTTCTACCTGGCAACAGCAGAAGTCTTTATTGCCAGGCTCATCCTACTTACAAAATATGTGTTTAGGGGCAGAGGTGTGGTGCCTGAAAGTGGCTGATTCTTGTCATAACAGGTATGGCATTAGCTCTACTAAGCAGTGACTAGAAGTGACAGCACATTGTTTGAGGTGCCTCAAGGGCACTCAGTCATCACTCCTACACAGCACAAATGTGCATTTGAAGTCATTGTCTGTGGCAGTGTGCCAAGGTACAATACAATCAGAAGAACCAGAGACGATCAGGAAAAGTTTTTTTTTAATGTCACTACTTTTCTTTGCTCTATTCCTGATTTTAATAAGTCAGTGCAACAGAAGGGCAGAGTAACTTTGATGTATTATGAGCCCTCCTTGTGTATTTCTGCCACCATCTGTAACTGAAGGCAGCAATGAATTTTGTGGTAGTATTTGGTATTTGTGTTGCCTTTTCAAGTGATTGAATAAGCAGCCCTATTGTTACAGTGCAATGCACTGAAGTTAATGAGCTAAAAGGATGTAACTCTGCTTAGGGTTCCACTGTTTGAGAAGATGGGACAGGTAGACATGGCTGCAATGGACTGAGCTATTCCAACCCTAATGTTCTGTGACTTGCTATTGCCTAAGCTGTTTTGACCAGTAAACATAAGCCTAGCAGGCAGAAGGACCGAGACAAAAAGGAGTCTGAAAAAGGGGGGAAAGATGAGTGTATAAGATTGATTACACACGAGCCGGGCCACTGCTTGGTGTAGTGCCAGTGTAGAGCCAGTTAGGTATAGTAGTTAGGAGTGCAGACTTCTAATCTGGCATGCCGGGTTCGATTCTGCACTCCCCCACATCCAACCAGCTGGGTGACCTTGGGCTCACTACGGCACTGATAAAACTGTTCTGACTGAGCAGTGATATCAGGGCTCTCTCAGCCTCACCTACCCCACAGGGTGTCTGGTGAGAGGAATGGGGTGACTGTAAGCCACTTTGAGCCTCCTTCGGGTAGGGAAAAGCGGCATATAAGAACCAACTCTTCTTCTTCTTCTTCTTGTATAGCAGCGGGACTAATACTTCCATATGACATTGATGGCGGCCCTATCCTGGACTTGGTGCACTTTAGGCCCTTCACTGCCCCACAGCAAGGGAACATATGGATTGCATTCCCTGGTCTGCTGCATGGGTCATCAAGGCCAAACCAGGCACAGGCCTGTCTAAACAGGCTCCTCCCACTCCTCCCCCTTCTATGGCATCCCGGCAGAAACAAAAAATGTCCCAGTTGGCTCTGCAGTGCTTTGCAGGAGTGCAGGGCTGAATGAGGCATTAAAAAATTGCATAAAGGTGGGTTTGTATTGTTATGCAATCCCACCTTTGTACAAATCCCCCCTGCTGTTGTACTGTGTGGCAGAACCTTTCCACTCTGGCTGCATGTATGGATGCAGAAATCTGGGCTGGACAGTGCACTGCTGTAAAAGGTCCCCCATGTGGACACAGGAAGTGGCAGGGCATGCTGCCCTGAAGCAACTAACTGGTGGCAGCCCAGAGCATCAGTGTCAGTGCAGAGTCAGTATATGTATGAACAATTATTTATATTTTTGCTTTTATACCATCCCCCCCTCCCCCCGCAAGCAGGATTGGGGCAATTTACATGAGAAGCAATAAAACATCATAGTGTTAAAAATCAAACACAAATAAAAAATAAAATCCAGTATAATCCCCCCATTCTAACCATCTGCACTGCTTCTGTCCACCAATATATGTCCTCATGAAAAGGGAAACAGGAGGGAAACATGGAAAGGAAAGAAGGGAAGGCCTCAGTCATAGGCCTGGGCAGGACAGTGCCATTTTAGAAGCCCTGCAGAACTTTGACAGTTCCATCAGGGCCTGGATCTCAACTGCCAGCTCATTCTTGAGGTGAGATTGAAAAGGTCTTGGTAGTCGGTGAGTCCTGGTGGACATATTCAGGGCCAATGATCAACAGATTGGTATTCACTGAATATAATGCTCTCCAGGGAACATATTGAGAGAGAGGGTCGCAGATACACAGGGCCCAGACTGCATAAGGTGTTAAAGGTTAAAACCAGCACTTTGAACCTGATCCAGTACAGGCAACCACTGAAGCTCTTGGAGGTTAGGTCAAATATGAGCCCTCCATGGGAGTCTTTGTAAGGACCTAGGCAGCCACATTGTGTACCAGCATGAATTTCTGGAGGGCCATGTAGAGTGAGTTACAGTAATCCAGGCTGGAGGTGACCATTGCATGGATCATTGTAGCTAGGTCTTCTGGAGCCAGGTAGAGCGCTAGCAGCTTCACCCGGCTCAGATGATAGAACATCCGATAAACTACATTTGTGACCTGCTTCTCCTTGAGCACTGTGCATGAGAAAAGGCTAGCTGGCAAAGGGAATGGTTCTCTAGGATGAAAAGAAGAATGCCAAACAGTGGAATCTAACACAGGAAAGACAATGAAATTAACATATGCCAGAAGTCACATAGGTAAAGAACGGGAAGTTCTAGTAAGGATGTTCTTGAGTAGGGTAGCCAAATTGTGGCTCTCCAAATGTCCATGGATTACAATTAACATGAGCCCCTGCTAATGGAACTCATGGTAATTGTAGTCCATGGACATATGGAGAGCCACAGTTTGGCCATCCCTGTTCTAGAGGTATTCCACTTTTCCTGTATGAAGTGGGATTGGGTTTTGTGGAGCTCATAGACCAGGGCTCACAACAGCTTCCCATGGCTCTGCAGTTGGCGACTGGAGTGCTCAGAGGGGCTGGGGGGATCCAGCAGCTTTCCACAACCCCTTGGAGATGCGGAGGGATCTGAAGGAGGCAGGCCACCACCCCACCTGCTTGGCCTGCCCTTTGGGAGATGGGGGGTTGGGGAGGCAGCAGCCTATCCCCCATAGCCTCCCTCAAGCAGCCTGGACTTTGGGAGATATGAGGGGTAGATGGGAAAGAGGCAGCCCCTCCATGGTCTTTCCCACCAAACTTGGCCATTGGGAGATGTGGAGGAGGGCAGGAAAGAGGCCTTTCCTGCTTCACTGGTTTTGGGAGATAGGGATGGGTGGAAAGAAGGCAGCCTACTCTCTCTGGTCTTTCCCCATGCAGCCTGGGGATATGTGGTAGTAAGTAGGAAAAAGCAGCTTTCCCCATGGCCTTCCCCATCCAGCCTGGCTTTTGGGAGATGTGAGGAGAGGGTAGTTTTTGTGAAAGTGGGAGGGGGAGCATAGAAGCCCCTCCCCCATGGCCATCTTGGCCCTGCCTAACATACCACCATTGGAGCAGAGTAGTGGCAATTGCCACAACTTTTAAACATTTTATATTAATTGTTTTACTGCTATGTACTGCTTGTGGTAATTGGATTTTTTTTTGCCACCCTGAGCCAGACACCCAAGAGGGGGCAGTATTTAAATAAAGTAATAAATAAATACACTTAAGTAGAATTTCTTATAAACAATTATTGTTCTCTGCTTCTTAAATAATACTGTTTTCACAATGGCCATACATGAACATGTACAACCTGAAGGTAAAACCATTATGGTTAAGGAGTTATACAGTCAAAATAGTTCTTGTATATTAAATTTTACTACCGGGTTTAAAACATGTTTTACCTGAAACTGAATGGACTGTGAGCTGTTAGAGTTCCTATATTTTCAGTCAAGCAATGAACAAGTATAAAATGTGCCACATAAAATTATGTTTTATTTCTGATACTTGTGTGTTACATTAGTGTATATTTGATTGTTGAGAGACTTTATTACACACACGCGTACATATAAATATGTATTTTCATAGCATGCTCTGTAATATCAATCAACTTTTAAACAAGTTATAGCACTTTTCAGTAAAGTTCTTAATGGACTACCTTTTCAAAGTTTAAATGTAAGTGGTATTTGGAAGATGTCAGCTGTATGTACGAGTCATACTGATTGATAGTATTTCAACATCGTATTATTACAAATAATATTTTGTTTAATTTGCTGAGTAACAAAACAATACAAAATATATGTAAACCAGCTTCAAAGCCCGTTCCTAAGGTTCCCTCCCCTGGCTTCTAGCCAGGCAGCTTAACGTGTCTTTGGGCTGCAGCTCGCAGCAGCAGGCCCAGGACAGAGCTTCTTAGCAGGCAGTCAGCAGGCCAGGAGGCCCTCATTAGCAGGCCCAGGCTAGCAGGCCAAGAGGCCCTCATTAGCAGGCCCTCCACCATGACTCTGTGCTCAGGGCTCTCTCCCCTTACCTGCTGCTGGCTCCAGGCACTGAGGTGCATCTGAGAGCAAAGAGGCTAGAGTCCAGGGACAGAGTGCGGGAGCTGCAGGGGCAGGCCAATCACCCTGATTTGCCCTATTCCAACTTTGACAGCCAGACACGTTCCACCCCCCAGGCTGTTTCAGAAATATATAGAGGAACCATTGATAAGGATTAGATTAGTATTTACCCCTTTATGCAAGAGTGAGAAAAACT
The DNA here is from genome assembly GCF_049243985.1 of Paroedura picta. Lineage (NCBI taxonomy): Eukaryota > Metazoa > Chordata > Lepidosauria > Squamata > Gekkonidae > Paroedura > Paroedura picta. The sequence goes on along the minus strand of NC_135375.1, from coordinate 80,033,084 downwards.
TTTGGCTTATACATTTCTGATGTTGACCAATACAGTTGTGAGAAATTTGAAGTTGTAAAATATGTATATAAACGCATGTTCCTGGCTATGGGTTCTAACCAAAGTGCTTTGCGATAGCTTTCCAAACTGACTTTGACTCTATTCAGTGATTTTAATTCCAGTTGGAAGGTAAATGTTTAATATTGACTTAAGTGTTGAAAATAGTCAATGTGTTCTTTGCTAGTAGGTATCACTTTTCATATAGTCCTCATTTTCCATCACATTCAGATGTGATTTCAAGGCACAAACTGATTGTATAATTCACGAGTCAGCTGTTAGTACATTAAAAAAAAGAACGACTGGCTTAATTAATTGAAAAATGAACTAGTGGTTCTGTTTCCACAATTATTCATACTGATGATGATATAGAATCAGTGTTACACATTAAAGGTCATCTTTCCCATATCTCTTACTATACACCTAACTTTAACTTTTTTTGGAGGAAGTAAAACAATTTTGTTCTGGAATCTTTGGAATTATTGTCAGCCAGTAAGTTATTGCAACACCTCTCTCAACCCACAAAATGTAGCACTAAATCATTTGTCAAAAAGGGAGCCCATTGAAAATAGTTGTCTTTTGGCCAAATCAGTTCCTGATATTCAGGAGTGTTTCTTCTTGCTCCTCCCATTTTTTCCTGGCACTTCAGCCATAATATGACTTTTAATGTGAATGTATGAAACATATCTGGCTACTGTTCACATGCCCAGTTCTTAAGCGATATTCACAACCTACAACTCTACTAGTAGGCATGCCATTGGATGAAGTTGCTTAAGTTGCCTGAGTATCGCAGTCAAAGTGATTTATAATTCCTCTTCATCAGTTGAGCTCCAACCTGTTTTTTCTTCTTCTTGCTGCTTACTGCTTCTCACATCACAAAACATACTTCCAGTAGCGATTGGAGCATGTGTATTCTTCCACACTGGGTAGGATTGCTAGAGGAGATACAGAAAAATAATTATTACATTTCAGGTCTTCTAAAACCCGCTTTTTAAAACATGATTTGAACAAAAAAAAAAACAGGAAGGTACTAAAACTATTTTAACTGTTCTACAAGAGCAGCAGTGTCTTATTGTTTTATTCTTATCAATGAGAACTAGAAGTTTAAATTTTGCCTTTGAATGCTGTGACATCATTCCCATCATGCTTCCCTCTGGGCCCTTGGGAAGGTTTTCTTCATTACAGTGCTTGCTACCTCTGCCACTGGCACTTCTGCATGTTAAAAGGCGCTCTGAAAAGTATTGTTCTTAGACATTCTGAAGTGCTGCTGGCAGGGAGTGCAAATGTCACAGTGGAGAAAATCTTTGGCATTGGCCCAAGAGATCCACGAGGAAAAGGATGTCAAAAGACCCAAGTCTAGGATTTTTATTGAATATCATCTATCTTTTGATATTTATATATTACAGCTGTGTATTTGTAATTTCTTCTCCTTGTAATCCAAGTGTTTGCATATAACAAATGAAAAGATGAGTTCTCAGGGAGGACATATTACAATTACCCATTGTCCTTGGTTTTTATAGTGTCAGGTAGGATACCCTGTTGTTGGGAAACACTTGGATCAATTTATTGAGCTGTATCCAGTGTTACGGCAAAAATAAAAAGGAGCCATATACATTAAGCACTAACAAATGGACTCTGGCACACATTTTTGGGAACCAGAGCCCATTTCATTATATTCATGAAGTGCTGTGTGCTTATATCCGAAGCAGGAGAGAAAATTAAAAAAAAAAGCCAAATGATCAAACGGTGCCTGAGATAGTGGTAGGTGTGTTGCATTCCTGTACAGAGTACCAACAAATACGGAATCTAATCAAGTGAACATAGGCTCCAATAATTATGGGTGTGTCAGAATAGATGAACACTGATGAATAGAGTTTGCAAAATTGATAATATAAATAAACAACTGAAATAAACAACAGTTTCTTATAGCCATTGTTGCTGGTGGATAGTTGATTCAGAGGGAGTACAGGCAATAGCTATAGTTTTCTGATCAGTGATCCTGATGTAATATGGTTCTAAAGTATGCACTCTGGTAATTTGTTTGGTCTTATTTTTATTTGTATATTCCATAGAACACCAATAGCCTATCACTACATTTTACATTATTTTGAACTTTAATGTCATTTTGTAGTTGATTTTTTAAAAAGTGTTCTGTATTCAGGCTGTATATCTCGTAAAAATATATGCCACTCATAGCATAATCATCATCTGTACAATAGAATAATGCATATTTCTGCAGATGTGTTGAATATTTCAAAGCCTCCAGGCAGAGCCCTACCCATGCCAGGAGCTTTGCCTGTGAAATTGGGGGGTATTTTAAGGGAGCATGCTTCCACATTACAGCCAATCATGACAACCATGCAGCCCCAATCCCTTTATTTGCTCTCCCAGTCTGTGAAGGTAGGAGGGTTATTGAAAGGGAGGATGGGTGGCATAACAGCTGATCAGGACAACCTGCTGGCTGTCATGATCAGCTGTTACATGGCCCTTGCAAGCTCAGCTCCTTGTCAGGGTGCAGGTAGAAGGGCAGCACAAGGAGGAAGGAGCCAGCAAGAACCTCTCTCAATTGGATTGATGCTTGCTGGCTCTTTAAATCCCCGTCACCGGCCGCTGCCCTGGTAGTGTGTCTCCCTGCACCCTGAAGGGATGACATGGATGAAGAAGGTACCCACAAGCTGATGGGAGAACCATTTGCAGTCTCCTTAAACCTCACCCTTGCCATGTCAGGCAGCAGGAAGAAGGCTACCTAGTGTCCATTACTTGTGTGATGGTACTGAGGATGCTCTTTTTTTGATGCATAAATGTTAGTGTGTTTTTGGTCTTCTTCCCTTTTCTGCTTGCAGTTCTTCATCCACCAATGGGAGCTTGAGGCCTCTGCTGCTGATTTTCTGCCTCCTCAGTGTCAGCAATCAGCCTCCCTGGCAACCCAGGGAACTTTATTGTTTTATTACATAATAGCCTGAAGAGTACCTCTGCTGGTATTCTTGGCATTTACAACAACCTTTATCGAATACTCCTGGGACTACAAAACTAGCTTCTCTGTAGAACTATATCACGTAAGTGATTACGTGTAGCAACAGTCTACCTCTCAGTAGGTTAGTTGTTGTTTTACAGTTTATCAGGCTGGCAAAGCATAGAGGTTTTCCCTGTGCCGCCTTGCATTGGCTCAGCAGCTGTGTGAAATGCCAGTTCCATCTTGCAGGACAATGAGGCTATGGGTGGAGGCTCCTGTTTTGGGCTCTGCAGTGATTTAAAAAAAACTTCACAGGGGAGGGGAGGTGGTTCATGTCCATGGAGCCTTCCTGGCAGCATGTGCCAGAGTGGTGGTCAGGTGACATTGCAGCACAATGGAGGAACTTCCCCCTCTCAGAGTTACCATTGGATAACCAGAGTTAACAAATGCATAACTCTGCCAAGAAAAAAAAGAATGCAGTATCAGTGCACATGTATGTGTTACAATGTTTTGAAAACTTTTTTTTAAAGGACGATTTAAAAGAGTTGGCGAACAGAATGGACTGTTTTGCTGCAGGACACATGTAGAGAAATTTGGAATGCTTCCCAATATATAACATTTTCCACAAAGAACCATATGCATCGAAGTAATAAAACTGGCCTAAAACCTTTGTCACTGATATACTCCTTTTATTTTATTTTGCTTGCATTATAAAAACATAAGAGACCCATGCAGCCCAACATTCTATGTCACACAGTGATCAGCATGGCCAGACCTCCAGCAGCCCCCTCCCTGTTGTCTCCCAAGCACCAAGAATACATCAGTACTTTATGGAGAGGAAGGATGTATTGCAGTTATTTTATTTTAATAAATAATATTTTAATTATTTGTAAGCCATCTTGAGACAAGAGGAAGGATTTTAATAAATAAGGTAACTTTTAAAATTCCCTGTGTCCGACTTGAAGTGGCAAATTCCATTGTATAATTATATCCTGGTTTATGCATATGTCAAACTTTCCTTTCTGCAAATTGTTAAAGGGGCCCATAGAAAACAATACCATATTACTTTCAAGTTGTTTGGAATTGTACATTGCAGCTGTCACATCTGAACAGTAGTTTTGTCTTGTTGACTTCCATTTTATCTTTTGTGTGGGTTATAGAGCCAGTTTGGTGTAGTGGTTAGGAGTGCGGACTTCTAATCTGGCGAGCCGGGTTCGATTCTGCGCTCCCCCACTTGCATCCAGCTGGGTGACCTTGGGCTCGCCACAGCACTGATAAAATTGTTCTGACCGAGCAGTGATATCAGGGCTCTCTCAGCCTCACCTACCCCACAGGGTGTCTGTTGTGGGGAGAGGAATGTGAAGGCGACTGTAAGCCGCTTTGAGCCTCCTTCGGGTAGGGAAAAGCGGCATATAAGAACCAACTCTTCTTCTTCTTCTTCTTCTTCATTTCCCCACAACAGACAACCTGTGATGTAGGTGAGGCTGAGAGAGCTCTGAGAGAACTGTGAGAGACCCAAAGTCATATGGCTAGCTGCATGCGGAGGATGCTCTACTAGCTCAGTATCCTATTTCAGTGAGTGACCAGTTAGTTGCCCTTGAGAGCAAACACAGCAAACTGGGCAAAGTCTTCTCTTGATAGAGTGCAATACTGTGCATATTCTGTTTGTTGCTAAGTAAAAACTACCTGTATTGAACACTAAACTGGTTTCTCATAGTTGGAAAAAAAGCACAGTAAATTTCTTTGAATAATGCACAACACCATTTATTCACAACAACATGTTCCAATAAATAAATGAAAGTTACTATTTGTAACTTAATTTTTTACAGTTGTGTTAGAGTTTTGCATAGGTGAACCAGATACTTGGCTAAATTAACACATATGATCGCTTATAAGTCATGGTTTCTTTTTGAAAGATCAAGCAAAGAGGCAGACAATATAAACAGAAGGTATAAGGTATAAGATCAAACATCAGTGTTTTTTTCCTGTAGAAATAGCTCTCTTTCCACCCATGAGTATCTAAAATATTGTACCATATTGTGTGTTCTAAGTAGATTCATGAACAGTGACTGTGATAGCTTAACACCCTGATTTGTGCTGGCATATCTACCAGGAGTGCCAGTGTAATGTCATGTTATGTGAAGTAGCATTGATTTGGCAGTCAGTATATTCTATCCTAAATGCTTATTTGCTAGTGCAGCAAGAATTGGAGTCAGGCCGCCATAAGGGATTGCTTATTTTGCACTATAAACGAACAGATTGTTGGTATGCTGTTCATCGGGGGGGGGGGGGCTTAGTAAAGATTACTACGTATTGCATCGGTCATTAATTGATTGATTATGTAGCATTGTCAAAGTTCATGACATTTTACAGAGTCACTCAGCAAAGAAGACAAGTGCAGGACCCAAAGGACTCCATCTAACTAGTGGAGGGGACTGCAGAGGAAAGCAAGGTAACACAGGGTTGGAAATATACAGTGTAACTATTTCATTTGTTTCAGAAGACTCCTATCTGTTATGGGTGGAACTTTTTAAGTAACTCATTTTTACTGGAACAAGCTGAAAAGTTAAATGGACAATTAGCTTTTTTAAAAGCATGATGAATTCTCTAAATGCTTAGGGAAAAAAAGTTGAACTTAACCTGCTGTAAAATAGCAGTCAACAGGAGTTAGAAGAAGAAGAAGAAGAAGAAGAAGAAGAAGAAAAAGAAGAAAAAGAAGAAGAAAAAAAATAATAATAATAATAAGAAGAGTTGGTTCTTATATGTCACTTTTCTCTACCCGAAGGAGGCTCAAAGCAGCTTACCGTTGCCTTCCCTTTCCTCTCCCCACAACAGACACCAGGGAGATGAGGCTGAGAGAGCCCTGATATTATTGCTCAGTCAGAACAGCTTTATCAGTGCCGTAGCGAGCCCAAGGTCACCTAGCTGGCTGCATGTGGGGGAGTGCAGAATCGAACTCGGCATGCCAGATTAGAAGTCCGCACTCCTAACCACTACACCAAACTGGCTCTCCACTACACCAAACTTGTTTGCAATCTGAATAAAGAAGTAGGAGCCTTATATTAAATTTCTGTATATTAAAAAGTAGTTGGATGGCCGGTGCCATGATGATTGGATGTTAGGGACTTGTGTGGTTGACTGCCTTCCATATGTTATTGCAGTAGCATGGGAAAATACTAAGCTCTGCCACTATTGAACTAATGGATACTAAGAACAGTTCCCTGGGATTAGGTTCTATTGAATCCACCTAAGTAGGATTCTGAGATTGCCTCTTTAGGATTATTCTTAAATTGTCCTCATGTGTTTAGTATCACCTTTAATTCTATGAGAGATCACTGAGCCCATTTCTAAGGAAACCTGATGATTTTCTATATGGCCCATTATGCACGGCTGCCGAAACAGCGATTTCGGGTCACATGGAAAACGCGGAGGGGGAAGAAGCGAAGCAAACCGCTTATGCATGGGACGGGACGCAATGGCAGCAAAACCCAGAGTAACCAATTATGCACGCGGCGATCCCAGCGCCACTTCTGGATGCGCCCCGGTCACCCGGGAGCTGCGCTTTCTTCCGTGTTTCGCTAATGCGGCTTTTCCGGCGGCATGTGCCAAATCTGCGGCCGGTTGCAGCTGGCACCATGCGTTATCGGTGATTTTAGTCACTGCCATTCCACCCTGAATGTGCGTTATTCCCCCCCCCCCCGCGTGCATAATGGGTCTATAATATGATTTTCTATATAATAGTCTTTATATTCTGCCAGTCATGGTATGAATAGAAGAACTGTGTGCTGGATCAGACCAGTGGAATATCTAGTTGCCTCAGAGGGCTAAACAAGGCCAAGGCCTTCTCCTGTTGCAGCCTCCCAGCTATGGTATTTAGAGGTTTGCTTCCTCTGTACAGGAAGGTTCTTTTCACTTACCAAGACCAGTAGCCATTGGTGGCTTCTTCTATCTATCTAACTCTCTTTTAAAACTATGCTTATGGCCATTACTACTGTCACTGGCAATAGATTTAATTACTCATTGAGTAAAGTTTACTGTTACATTTAATTACTCATTGAGCTTGATTGTTGAATAAAATCTTTTTTTGAGATACTCTCTTTTAAAGCTATGCTTATGGCTATCACTACTGCCACTGGCAATACAATTAATTGCTCATTATGTCAAGTATCCTGATTCATTCAAATACTCATTGAGCTTAACTGATTGTTGAGTGAAGATTTTTTTTTGAGATATGGTGGCCAGAAATTCACAAAGTATTTATTCTTGGTGTTCCTCATCCTGAATCATTTAGTATATTGTCTACAAACTTGGTTTCTACACAGTTCATCCTCAGTTCTAGATCATTAAATTGCACCAGACCCAATAGCAGTCTCTGTGGAACCTTACTGTTCATTTCCCACCATTAAGAGAATTGCCAGTTTATTCCTACTCTCTGCTTCTTGCCATTTAACCATCTTTTTATCCAGAAAATGACCTTTATTCTTATCCATGACTGTGAAATTTACCCAGGAACCTCTGATGAGGTACCTTGTCAACAGGCTTTGGAACATCCAAGTATATGATGTCTGCTAGATCACCCTTACCCAGATGCTGGTTCACCTGTTCAAAGAACTCCTTGAGGCTGGTGATGCAGGCTGATTTTGCCTCAGCAAATGTTGTTTCTTGATGTCCTTAATAATTCCATCTTTAATAACAGTTTATACTAATTTACCTGGAGCTGAATTTTCTCCCCAGAGGTATTCATCTATCCTTAATGTAATTGTTTATCACCATGAGGTGAAGACTTTATTTTTATTTTGTTTCAGGTTCCATCAATGATTACTTCTTCCAGCCCTATGTTTTAATTATTGTCTCCTATACTTTTGTACCTTTATTAGTTTTACTTGTTTTTATTGTGTGCTTTTATAACACTTGCTTTCTGTTAGCCTTGGTAACTCTGATGCAGGCAGAGTGACAAGAAACAAAGTTTGTAAATAACCAAATGTGCTATCGTGCACCAAGATTCATAAATACCTATAGGCTTTAGGTTTGGAAGTACAACAGTATTGGAATGGGTAACAGGAAGTAAATAAGATGGTGTTTTTTCAGACTTTATGCTCTCAAGGACCACATTCTGTGCAGAGTCATCTGGTTTGGAACTGTTGCATTAGGCTGAGGATCCTGGACTCTAGAATACATACTCTTTAAGACAGGTGCATACCAGGCTCATTGGGCCCCACTGTTGCCCTGCAGGAAACCAGAGTGTGCCCTAGCACACCAAACTCCTTTAGAGCTGGGCAACATTTTCTCAATGAGGAACAAAAGATAAATTTTCAAAAGGACCATAGTTTGACAGTCACTGGGATAGAAACCATCTACAGAACAGCAATGTGTGACACAACTGAATCATTCAACTTAAGAAGCATCTGGCAAAGACAAAGCAGCTTGTACCCAACAATATGATGCAATTGATATGTGCTGCTGTGGGAAGATCATGCTGTAGAAGTGAGTGGATTGCTTCAGAAGGCAAAACCACACTCACTTGTATCAACAAGCTGACCACCTTGTATCACATGATTTAGTCATGCAACAAAATGGGTGGAGTTATAGGTATAGTTATATTTTAAAGCTTTAATTAGTGCTACAGTAAAGATTAATTAGGTAGGCAGTAGTTGGAACTAAGTGTTTAATTCAGTAAAACCAAGATGGCTAGATACATTCATTTATTTAGGGAGGCTTTGATACTGTAGAGAAATATCACTATATATTGTTGAATTGTCAAACTACTTAAAAATACCACTTTTCTTTTGACAGTTAGTGGGAGCACTTTTTGCTTGTACTTTATTTTAGTAATTTCGAAATTGATGTTTTGGTAACATGCAATTTTGACTGTAGTAAATTTATTAATCAACTACATTTGTTTAATTGGCATGGATTGTCACTCTTTCGCTCTCCTTCCTACAAATCATTTTATGGTGGTGTTCGAGTAGCAGAAGATAAATATTACAGCTTCTGCCCTGCTTTGCTGAAAACTTGATTTGGCTGTGTCATCTTAGCCTAAAAAAGCAGCTATCAAAATTTGTCCATAAAAGTACATTTGAGTTGGTTAGTTGTTCTATACTGATTGTCCTTCTAAAGTAAAAACTCTATTTTCTCCCCTAAAATATTGACACTTGGAGGCATCAAAAAGGCTGTGAAAGGGTGAATGCCCAAATACATATGAAGTGTTTTATTCTCTGATAGATATAGAAATAGATATGAAAGGCAATTTACACAGTGTCATGTGATACATTTGGTTCCCTTTGAGATAGTAATGCACAGAGAATACCTTCATCTCTCTGAGTGCTTTAGGACTTTAATTTATATGCAACAAAAAGGCACTAGTGTGTCCCAATGGCCACATGTGGTTTGTCACTGCTAATTCACTGAGAGGGTATATAGAGAGGCTCCATGATTTACACATTTATGTTTTATGTTAGTAATGATGATGATAAGGGAGTTGGCTATGTTTTTAGATGGCTAAAAAACTCTTTCATATGTGCCTCATTTGCTACTTAAAAAACCCTCAGCTCTGTTTCCCTGGGTAGGTTCACACTGCTGTAATGCAGAGTTTATGCGTGCAGTGGGTGATGGAATCAAGGCTTTGGATTGTATCTGCTCTCCTCTCATCTTTATGACAGTGGTGTGTCTTCTGTTTGCATTAGCTTAGCAGCTAGGGAAAAGGAGATAAGTGTGCACACAGACAAAAGAGATGTTAAGGGCTAAACTATGTGTCGCATGGAGTTCTGTGCAGTTTTCTTCTGAGGATTTTTTAAAGTTGAGAAACAGCCACTGGAGGCAGTGCACCTGGAAGGGTTAATGGAATGAGGCCACTTGTGTTTTCTCTTATCTCAAAATGAACGCCAAAGCTCTTTTTTCTCACTCTGTAGGGTAAGTGGTGCAGGGAAGAAAAAAAAACATATTGAGGAGGAGGATTCTGAGCATGAAACAAAGGAAAGGATTAAGCCCCTTTCTCCTATATTTGCTTGCAGCATCCCTCTAGCAGTTTGTTTTCCTGCATGCTGGGATGGATACTTGACTATGTGGTAAGGTATATGCAAGTGCTATGGCCAATAACAAGGAATGACACCATGCAGAAGAACAAAAACAATCCATTGTGGTCTCTAAGTAAAGTATGACTTTACTATGAGTACCTTCAAAGTAAGATCTTAGAGATATTATTAAACTAAGGTAATTTAGTAGAAATTAGTAATCTCCTCATACTTTCTTGAGCCCTCTGCTTGTAAATGTCTTTTGTAAAAGGCACTTGATGCCATTATTGGCACACATAATTTTGCGTCTGCTGGTATAATGCAGCAACCTAGAATTTTTTTTTTAAGGAACTAGTACTTGCAAGGAAAAATTTATACAGAAGTTAGAATAGCAAACCTGTCTTAGGCCAACAAACCATTGTGACCCATTTCCAATGCAATTTTTTTCATTGCTCATACTCCTCCTCTTTGAATAGTAATCAAATTTCTGTATTGTGTTTACATTTAACCAGGGTTTGCAAGCACACTCCAGTTCAGGCTTTAAAGCTTGTCCTTAGTTACTATTACTCCAGATGCAATGCTACCCGATGGTTTACCCTGCAAAGAAAGTCAAGCAGTGTTAATTTGCATGGATCACAGTGAGGAGCCCATGAGCAGATGGACAGCTTGAGTCCACAGGTGAGATTAGGAAATATTATGTCTGTATCAGGACAATATGAAGCCTTCTGGTTGTTTGATGAATATGGCATAAATGGATTACTTAGTCAAACACAAATAGACACAATTTATGGTATTCTTTTGGTACTGTAATAATTCAGGAGTTATTTCAGTTAGCATAGCCTTCTATTTCTTCCCATTTCTAGCACTTTCCTTTTCCATTCTGTCATACAGACAATTTTTGCCTTTTAGTACACTAGGAAGGGGAAGTATACACTCTGTATATGTGATGACTTCTCTGTGTGGTGGCATTTATCTTCACTCATGAGGTTAGATGAGATTAACCCTCGAGTATCATTTCGCTTTTCGTATTTATGAAGAAAAATGCAGTAATACAGGGCAGCCATAAAGTTGTCTGCTTGTATTAAGACCTGTGTCTTTGAAAGCATTTGTATCATTTTAGGTTTCCTTTTGGGATGCATAAAAAAAGGATGGGAGAAAAGAAGAACAGCAAGAATTTGTGGGATGGATCTTACCCCTATCCTAACACTCCACTGAGCAACGTTTATTTATTAATTTAATATTTAATGAATTTATACTCCATCTTTCTTTTGGCTCAAGTTAGAAGCTTACCTCTAGTCTAAGAAGCCTTCTGCCAATGTAATTGGCTCTTGTGTTGGAGAAAGACAATTTAGGAAGAACCAATGAATCCAGCCCAATTGAAGTAATTACTTTGGATTAGGGTTTGTTTGTTGTTTTAACTTAGCATGAATCATTGTTGAAGAGTGCATATATTAACTTTCTCAGAATTAAAGATAATATAATTCCTTTTTACGAATGGTCAGTAGATAACTTCAGAACATCATGATATGTGCCACAAGGCTGGAGGAGGGCAAGTACTATCCTAGTCTTCCAAAAGGTTTGGAAAGATGACCTAGGAGACTGTAGGCCAGTCAGTCTAACCTCTGTAACAGGAATGATATTGGAGCAGATTTTAAAATGGTCAGTCTGCAAGTATCTGAAAGGCAATATGGTGATCTGAGGAAGTCAATATGGATTTGTCCCCAACATGTCCTAGCAGACCAACTTTGTTTCCTTCTTTGACTAAGTGATGTGTGGGAATGCCATTGATGTTGTTTACCTAAATTTCAGTAAAGCTTTTGACAGCGTTCCTCATGATGTCCTGATGGGTAAATTGGAGGGCTGTGGATTGGACTGTATGATAGTTAAATAGATACAGAACTAATTGGTTGGAGAACTTCACCACAAAAGTAGTTGTGAATACCACTTGATCAGAATTGGAGGGATGTATCCTCTGGCTTGGTACTTTTCAGTATTTAGGCTTAGTATTTTTATACATCATCTGTATGAGGGGGTGCTGGTGATTCATTAAATTTGCAGATGACACCAAATTGGAAGGAGTAGTGAACACACTGGAAGACAGAGATAGAATTCAGCAACATCTGAAAACACTGGAAAAGTGGCTGAATGCAAATAAGATCGAGTATGAGTACAGGTTTATTTATATGGTCACAGACCAGAATGCAGAGATCCAACATGTTAAAATAAGATGGAATTCAACAAGAATACATGACGAATTCTACATCTAGGTAACAAAAATGAGAAGCGCACATATTGTATAGGAGACACACTTCTGGGCAGCAGTGTATGTGAACAAGATCTTGGACTTGCACATTTACAGTTCACCAACCTGCACCTAGCCTATCAACCATGTTATCTGCTGGCCAGATGCTCAGCTGGTTCCCCTGTCCTTTTTTTTTTTTTGAAATCTCTGAGAAGCAAAACCAACAGGTTTCTTGTGCTAGCATAAACACTTGATGATTTGGCTTGTTGGGCCACAGTTGTTTAGGTTGTGTCTACAGTGCTAGTAGGAATACCTGTCAGTTATGTTCCTGGCTCGCATGTGTAGTAGCCAGGCCAATTTCATTGCATTGTAGTCTGTAAATCTCCAACAAATGAAATAGAAAGCACTTGAATTTTCCCCCTGTAAGTCATTTTAGATTGTTACCTGCTTTGACAATATGAGAGAATTCCTTGGATTGTTGACATCCAGTGGATTATGAGAGAACGTCTCCTTAGATGAATATTTTAAAAATAAATTGTAAACTAAATATGTTTAGGTTATAAAAGATAAAAACAGAGGAAATAAATCCCTGGTAGAGATTTTAGATTTCTCTGCCTTCTAATATATTTTGCTGTTATAAAAAGAAGCCTTATATAGTTTATATCACAATTCCTGCTTTCCATCATACTTTCTGTTCAAAAGACTTGCCATCAATAGTGCTTTGAAACACTATCAGTAACTGCAGTAATTGCAGACAGTATTTGGTATTTGTGTGCACCTAATATCTTACAGATTATTATACTTGACAGCTTTCCATGTTTATTTTAAAGTTCTTAAAGAATTATCTTATTTTGTTAAACAGGCATCTTTCAAAGTTTTGCCAATCCCAGATTTTGCCTACTAAATTAGCAAACAACTTGCATCAGGTATCAGTAGGCTTACTGCCAAGACCAGACTTCACTATACCATCCACCAACATACTTGTAAAAGATGTCACAACAGAAAAGAGACTTTTTTTTACTAAACAAAATTTTAGTCAGGTAGCAGTTTGTATTTCATCTTTTATGCGTCAAAGCTTGTTTCATCATATATGTTTTTCCCTATGGCGCCCATGTTTCCATAATCCTTTCAGTATTTTTGTCGGGCCAGCTGACTAGTTTTTGCATACATTGCTGTATGTATGCAAAATTGCTCATTGTCCAGGAATTGTCCAGGACAATTGCTCATTGTCCAGGAATCTCCCCATGTTCCATTCAGTCTTCTCTTCTCTGAACTGTAGTAGTCAACAGCTGGGCTTCTAGAGATGGTAGTTAATGTGGGGAAAGTATGAAAACAGGGTTTATTTCAATATGTTGCTCCATGTTGGAGGAATGGATCGCCACGTGGCTGGGCCCGACCCCCTAACCCGAGAGGTGTGTTGCTTGCCAGGGGCGAAAATTAAAGATGTTTCAGAAAGGCTGCCCAAACTCCTCAAATCTACGGATCGCTACCCATTTGTGATGGTCCATGTGGGAATGAATGACATGTCCCTGAATACCATCGCTCCTATTAAAAAAGACTATCAAGATCTGGGGAGGAAGCTCAAGCAAATGGGGGCACAAGTGGTATTCTCTTCAATCTTGCCTGTCAAGGGAAGAGGAATGCGTCGGGAGAGGAAGATAATGGAGGTGAATCACTGGCTGCGTAGTTGGTGCCGGCAGGAGAGATTTGGTTTCTGGGACCATGGGATAGGCTTTCTTGAGGAAGGCCTACTAGCACCTGATGGACTGCACTTATCAAAACTGGGGAAGAATGTGTTTGGCAGGAACCTGGGGAGATTCATCAGGAGAGCTTTAAACTAAAGCCACTAGGGGAAGGAGACGATCAACATAGGGAGTGTATGGAAGGAAAACTATCGGAGGCAGCCCAACCGGCAAGGCCAGCTCATAGGGAACCAAAAGTAAAAGGATTCAGATGTCTTTATACTAACGCCCGAAGCATGGGCAATAAAAAGGAAGAGCTGGAACTTCTCATGCTGATGGAAAGGTATGATCTAGTAGGCATCACAGAAACTTGGTGGAATGATTCTCATGACTGGAATGTAATGGTGGCCTGTATGGCCCCTTCCAACTCTATGATTCTATGATTCTATGTTGGCAGGGGAAAGAACATGTTGCTCCACAGACATTGGCAGGGGAAAGAACTGGGAATCACAGCCTACTTAACATTCAGTTGGAAAGTCGCTAGGTATGGTTTATTTGTATCAATTTTCTTCTAAGGGTAACACTCCTATATTTAAACTGGGAAGTGTGTGTGTGTGTGGCTATACTGAGGTCCATTCTGCACAGCTGAAGTCTTACCATTGTGTAACGTTATATTTTTAATACTATGCATGACATCGTGCACAATCTGCAACACTCCTGCAACACTCCCGCAAGAATTGCTTCATTATAGCACTTTTCGGGGAATCCACAAAAGTGGATTTCCCCCTAAAAAACCCGCTAGACTCTTGAGAACAACCTGCAACACATCCGAAAAAGACATGTGCTTTCTCAGTATAGCGGTAGCAAGAATGTCCCTCCCTAACCTCTCGCACTCGAGCGTCCGGCATCGTGATTCCCATTTTTTCCCCTTAAACCGGCAAAAGCAACGAAAAAGCAATGCTTCTTTGGCTGAAATCTATCCACAAACAATTGTCTGTAAAGTTTCTGAGCACAATATAGCACCCTGTTCAACACTGCCTGTAATTTCGACCAGAAATTGCACCCGGGGGGGGATTTTTTAAACTTTTGCCTCCTTTCTTTAAATATCGCCTCCTTTCTTGTGATTATGGCGAGACTGTAAACTTGTGCATTACGAGAACAGCACTAGTGGGAGAGCCTTTTTTCTGAGAAAAACGATTGTGTGTGTTACCGAGACCTGCCACTATTAATTGCAGTGCTGTTCGATAGCGCTCAGAATTAGCTATGTTGGCGGTTGTGTGGAATGGCCCTGAATGTGAATAGTGTTTTAATGATTTTCATTGCTACTGTCTTTGTCTTCTGCTATTATTAGTTTGCAGAAAACCTGTACAAACTAACAGAAGCCATAATGTCATTGGAGCTCTTTTGGATCTTCAGCCAAGCTACCTGAGGCAGCTGCCTGTCTTTATTGGATGCAGTGGTCCTTTCCCCTAGCAGCCAAAATTTAAAATATGCCTTCATTCATTCTACAGTTCTGAAGTTAAATCCAGGCAAGATTAAAGTGATGCTAGTTGGAAAGTCTTGTGTCTTTGGGAGTATTAAGCTACTAATTTCTGATGTCCCTATCAAATGGACTCAAAGCATCTCAATAGTATTGTTATAGTGCTGAAGTGATATATTGGCTTAGTGCTATAGTGCTAAACTTAGAATGTTCAACCCCCCCCCACCTCAAAATTCTGAGGAAGACCACACAATGACAAGGGGCCAAGGAGGAGGGTGGAGTGGCATTGTTTGAAATGATCATAGTACTTCGGAGACAGCTTCATTAACAAAACAAAATTAATTGCAAAAAAAAAACAGTGCCTGTTTCATTTTACTCAAAATTGAGCCAGCAACAACAAATAACATTAGAGCAGTAATGTCAAAATCCTCCCTGTCTTTAAACTGCTATTTTTAAATGTTAATTTTTATTTTCATTATAACCTGCTTTGAATTCCTAAACGAGAGAAAAGTGGATGCCTTAAATAAATACATCTGTCTATGGACAAAAATACTGTTTCTTGTTTGCTGGGTAGAGAAGGGACAGTCATGGTGGGCAAAGGCTACACGGACACATATTTAGTTTTGTATGATTGAGGCCACAGCTTTTTTTGTTATACAAATGAACATAGGCAAACTATGGAAGGGGCGTATCCACAAAAATACTCCTCCCCGTACTGCAGCCTGTAGACCACAGTCCCTTGATGAGCAGAACCCACTGGCAGGGTCCAAGTGACATGCCTGTCAAGCTGCCCCTATCCATCAGGTCTGCAAGGCTGCTGAGAAGGTGAAGTCAAGGAGGAGCCCACATGTGTCAGCCTCTATTGAGGTCTGCTTTGGCCACTTCAACATGTGCAGCAGCTGTTTCCCTATCAGGGAAGACACTGCTGTATATGCACAGCCTCATAAGGAGGCTCCTGAGACTATGCAAAGCCTGGCCAAAGGCACAGGCTCAGGCCCAAAGTATCCTGCCCCAACCAAAATCACAGCTGTGACAAAAGAAAACAAATAGTTGAAAACAATGAATACAGGGCAGAAGGGCGGGATCCGTGATCCTTGGTGGTGCAAGCAGTGAAGAAGGCCAGACACTTGTTCCAGCTGTCCTTTTAAGCCTACTGAGTTGCCCGGCCAGCTGTAAGCGGCCAGCTGAATAGCTTTTCGCCTAGCCGAGGCACACAGGAAGAGACTTGGGCTCCATATTTGTCGTGTTGGGGTTCTCCCCACTTCCAGCAATGGCAGCTTTGTGTCCAGGTAAGTGGAGCTATGGCCAGATGTATCCGAAAGCATAACTTTTTTCTTGTACTAATAACTGGCCTATGTTCACCTTGACTTTTCTTAATGTTGCTGATACATTTTAAATAGAATTTTACATCCAAAGTTAGATGATCACAGTGCAGAAAGATAGAGTTTGCATCTGTAAAAGCCACTGGGCAACAAAAACAAAAATATTGTTGTATTAGGACAGTGTCCTTCAGATAATCATTTTCACAGTGATGTAGCTTTTGTGTCACTCCTGTACCCTGCAGCGCATTCTGAGTCTCATCTTAGGCTTTAGACTAAGTTCAAATTGTGGATCTTTTGGCTACACTATTGCCTTTGAGGAAACAAGAGTTTTAAATAGGGCACTCAACACTGTTACTGGTGCTTACTGCAGGAAAACAACTAGCTTTGTGTAGTGGTTAAGAGCAGAATCCTCTAATCTGGAGAACTGAGTTTGATTCCCCACTCTTAACACATGCAACCCGTTGGTGGACCTTGGGCCAGTCATGGTTTTCTTAGGGCTGTTCTTGCAGAGCAGTTCTCCTAAAGTTCTTTCAGTCCCACGTACCTCACAGGGTGTCTGTTGTGGGGAGAGGAAGGGTAGGTGATTGTAAGCTGCTTTGAGAATGCTTTAGGAAGTACAAAAAACTAGCTCCAGCTCCATCAATAATGAAGGATGTTGTACCCAAATAGTGTTATTATCATTGGAACTCATGGTAAACTCATAAGGAAGCACAGATTTCCCAGGAACATAGCTTGAAAAACATGGTATTAGGAGAATAAAAGTGTCCAGTCACATGGGGCAACCATTACCTCTCCATTTTTCCTTATCTTTCTTTTGCTTACAGTTTCCTTTACCATGTATCTTTCTCCAGATGTAGTTTTTCAGATGGTATCTTTAAACATAATGAATGCATTGTTGCCTCAGTCCAGACTGCTGCTCTGAATGTGGAAACGTGCATGGGTGCAAGCAAAGGAACGGTCATTCTGGACCGTTTTTATTACAGTCTTTTAAAGATTCAAGCATAAAAACATATGAAAAATCTATGGTGTATCTACATACAAAATATAAATTCCAAGAAGCAAAACACTCCCAAAGTCTGCTAAATTTTCTCTCTGTTTAATGCATTGCTAGCAGGCTACCAGAAAGGACTTCAGATCATCCCTGTAGGAAATTACCTACCATTTACAAGTAGTGTCGGAAGACTTGACGCACATCCTGCCACTGGAAGTGTGTTTATATCTTGTTAATGCGTAATAAAAAAAATACAGAACCAGAACCTCTGTGAATAAAGTTAACCACAATGACTATTCCAAACCCAGGGAGCAGCAGTAAATGTACACATGTTAAATAAATTTTCCAGGCCGCCATTTTCTTTTCAATGTAAGGTCTGTTATAATTTGTGTCTCTTTAACTGCACACTCTCAAGTGCAAGGAGTGTGGCAGAGTACATTTGCCTATGTTGATCTGTAGTCATTTCATTAGAATACTCACAGGTTAACACAAACTGTTTAGTTCAAAGCTCAAACTAATTTCTCTAGAAAATCTGTAGACATACCACACCAGCATCTCATCACACCATCTAATGGAATGAGTATTTATAGAATGGTATGCAGTCTTACAGTTCCACATAACCATGTGGACTAAAAACGTATATGTTATTTGAAATAGCATGGGAGTAGCTGTTCCATGCAATATTGAAATGAGGT